>NW_025335321.1:419629-455293 GCF_004798865.1 Varanus komodoensis
AGATGTTTTTCTGGAACTCCCTAGCTTTCTCCATGATCCAGCGTATGTTGGCAATTTGATCTCTCGTTACTTTCCCTCTTCGAAATCCTGCCTGTATTTCCAGTAGTTCTCGGTCCACATACTGCCGGAGCCTAGCTTGTAGGATTTTGAGCATAACTTTGCTAGCATGTGAAATGAGTGCAATGGTGCGGTAGTTTGAACATTCTTTGGCATTGCCCTTCTTTGGGATCGGAATGTAAACTGACTGTTTCCAATCCAGTGGCCACTGCTGAGTTTTCCAAATTTGCTGGCATATCGAGTGTAGCACTTTTACTGCATTGTCTTTTAGGATTTTGAATAGCTGAGCTGGAATACTGTTGCCTCCACTAGCTTTGTTGTAGCTCAGACTTCCTAAGGCCCATTTGACTTCACATTCCAAGATGTCTGGCTCAACGTCAGTGACCTCCCCATCGTGGTTATCAGGGACGTCAAGCTCTTTCTTGTACAGTTCTTCTGTGTAATCTTGCCACCTCTTCTTACTCTCTTCTGCCTCTGTTAGGTCCCTGCCATTTTGGTCCTTTATCATGCCCATCTTTGCATGAAATGTTCCCTTCATATCTCCAATTTTCTTGAAGAGATCTCTGGTCCTCCCTATTCTATTGTTTTCTTCTATTTCTTTGCACTTTTCATTGAAGAAGTCATTCTTATCTCTTCTAGCTATTCTCTGGAATTCTGCATTCAATTTTGTGTATCTTTCTCTTTCTCCCTGGCCTTTCGCTTCCCTTCTTTCCTCAGACAGCCATTTTGCTTTCTTGCATTTCTTTTTCTTTGGGATGGTTTTAGTTGCTGCCTCTTGCACAATGTTGTGAATCTCTGTACATAGTTCTTCAGGCACTCTGTCTATCAGATCTAATTCCTTAAATCTATTTGTCACCTCTACTGTGTATTCATCAGGAATATGATTTAGGTCATACCTGAGTGGCCTAGTGCTTTTCACTACTTTCTTCAACTTAATCCTAAATTTTGCAACAAGAAGCTCATGATCAGAGCCACAATCAGCTCCTGGTCTAGTTTTTACTGACTGTATAGAGCTTCTCCTTCTTCGGCTGCAGAGCACATAGTCAATCTGATTTCTGTGTCGACCGTCTGGTGATGTCCATGTGTAGAGTCATCTCTTGGGTTGTTGGAAAAGAGTGTTTGCTATGACCAGCGTATTCTCTTGACAAAATTCTGCCAGCCTGTGCCCTGTTTCATTTTGTACTCCAAGGCCAAACCTGCCTGTTATTCCGGTTATCTTTTGGCTTCCTACTTTAGCATTCCAATCCCCCATGATGATGAGGACATCATTTTTTGGTGTTAATTCTGGAAGGTGTGGTAGGCCTTCATAGAACTGGTCAACTTCAGCCTCTTCAGCACCAGTGGTTGGGACATAGACTTGGACTATTGTGATGTCCTTTTAGGTAGACCCAGAAAAGTTTTGCTGATCGGATGGTGCAGGAAGGTCTCTGTGGGCAGCAGTCACTGTCCTGACTCCACGGCTTTGACTCCTGGCTTGCCCCTTCAGCCCCAAGCCCCTGGTGCCACCCATGGCTCACCTCCGGGGTTCTGCCTCTTGGCTCACTTCTGACAGCCGCTGATGGCATGACCTTGGCGGTCATGTGCCCCCCTCCCCCCCGCAGCGCGGGGCAACCTTCTGGGGTCCTGGAGAGACAGAACAGAGACCCTTGCCATGTTATACCTGAAAGAAAAAATGGGGTGGGAATGGCCACTGAATTTGACCAAAAGATGCCCAACATTGGAAGAGTGAAGAGCCACCTACCGATGAACTGATTCTAAAAAAGATCTTGGACTGTACAGATTGACTTTGTCTCTGAAGGAGAAAGAAGATACAGACTTCTATCAAACTTGGGACTCTTTTTATCATTGGCTAGAGAAACGGGATTATGCATAGATTTAAATATGTTTATAGTTTAACATAAAAAGAAAAAATGTGGGAGGCTGACTCAGTAGGTCTGATGTTTTTGATGATTAATGTTTTTTTCAGTTTCTTTTTTTTGTTAGGTTTATTAAGAATGAAACTTACTCAAAAGAAAGATAGACAGACAGACACACAGACAGAATTTGACCAAAAGAAAGGCAAACTAGGAGGGAAACCTGGAGGAGGCATCAGGGAGACGCTTCCTTACTCTCAGGCGAGCAGTGTGGTGCGGTCGGACCTTGCATCCTGTCATGGGAGAGGCAGGAGAGCATCCTGCATTTGCTGGGCCGGGCCCCGAGGGACCATCCCGGAATCCTGCTCATTCCGGCTGTCAGTTGTTACCAAAGAGGTGGGTGCAGCTGTGCATGGCACAGCAGGGGCATCAGTAGGGCATGGAAAGCGCAATTCAACAGATGCGTCAGTGGAGCATGAGAAGGCGGGGCTTTGTTGCGGGGGACCATCGCTCGGGGTGCGGGAGGAAGCCCTGCTCTGCCTGCAGAAGCACCTCGGGTGCCGTTCCAGACATCTCCAGTTAAAAGAATTCTGGCAATGGTGGGTGGTAAGGAGCTTTCTCTGTCGAGAGCCCAGAAAGTGCCTGCTGCCAGGCGGGTACAAGCGCTTGGACTGAATGGAGAAGCTGCATAAGACCTCTTCAGGTGTTCCCTGCCGTGGGAA
The DNA here is from genome assembly GCF_004798865.1 of Varanus komodoensis. Taxonomy (NCBI): domain Eukaryota; kingdom Metazoa; phylum Chordata; class Lepidosauria; order Squamata; family Varanidae; genus Varanus; species Varanus komodoensis. Next base: position 422,262 of record NW_025335321.1, read on the forward strand.
AGAGTAGTACGGCGCCCCGGCTATGTCAGATTGCTCCATGGGTCTCCCAGTTTTGCTGGCACTTGTCCAGGATTGGGTCCGTGTGCAAGCACATGGGCACACAGGCCTGCCTGCCTGGGGGATGCCCCATGCCTTCCTCTCCTCTGCAGTGGTGCCACGGCATCCGCTGCCCCTGTCTCAGGGTGGGAAGAGGCTGAGGGTTTCTGCATGTTCTTTTTCCCTAACAGGCAAAAGAGTTTTCAATCTTCTATAAGGAATTCGTTAATGCAAAGCAAAATAATTGATAGAAGCAATTTTGATTGCCTCCCAGGTAACAAATCTCAAGTGTGAATTAACTGCCTTAATTAATGATCAGCATAAAATAAAACCCTTTTTCAAAGTGCTGCTGTATGTTCTTGGTTGCTGGTGCAACTGAGCGGAAGCAACCGATGGCCTGCGAGGGACGGATGGTGCGCTGCGCCCAGCCCACTGCAAAGGGTCTAGGCCTCGGCTGACACACGTGTTCGGTTCACACATGCGCCTCGGCGATGTGCCATCATCGCTTCTTTGGGAACACTGGACAGGGCCATTTGGTCTCAGCAGACCATTGCCAGAACAGACTGGCAGCAGCTGCGCATTTCCAGGGCCAGGGAATCATAGAACTTAGAGCTGGAAGGGGCCAGAGGGCCATTGGGCCAAGTCCCTGCTCAGTGGAGGACTCCCAGTTAAACCATTCCTCTCAGGTGGCTCCCCTTTGCACCTTGAATGCCTCCAGTGTGGGAGAGCCCACAGCCTCCCCAGGTCATGAGTTCCATTGCTGTACTGCTCTAACAGTCAGGAAATGTTTCCTGGCATCTAGCCAGAATCTGGCTTCCTCTAACGTGAGCCCATTTTCCATGGCCTGCACTCTGGGATGATGGAGAAGAGAGCCTGCCCTTCCTCTGTGTGACAGCCCTTCAAGTGCTTGTAGAGGGCTATCCTGTCTCCCCTCAGTCTCCCCTCCCCTCCCCTCCCCTCCCCTCCTCGAGGCTGAACATGTCCAGTCCTAGTGCTCTCACCTTTTCCTCTAGCTGAGCTACTAGCTTGCCCTTGTTGCACATGTTTCCCATGTTGACCACAGGCCGGAAAACAAACACCGCACAGACATTGCAGGTCACCACCCCTGTGGAGACTTCTCGGCCCTTTCTTTCCGCTGCCTTTTTGATTCGACCTTGCTGGGCCCACTGTGACAACCAGTGCTTTCGCCGGTAGGTTAACAACACAGTTCTACCAGTAAATGGGCGAATGTTAAAAGGAAGAAAATTGGGTGAGGGGGCTAAGGGGAAAAAAGTTAAAAGGTTAAAAGAAAAGTGAGGGACCTCCCCCCGACTGCTTCCACTGAACCCCTCGGCCAAACTCCTGCTTGCTCTCCCTGGCCACTTGCTCCCTGGGAGCTTGGCTGCTTGTATCCCAGAGGGCCGAGGCCAGCTGGGGCAGCTTCCTCCGACTTGCTTGTCTTGGGATCAGGACCCCAAATGATTTCGTTCAGCCCTACCTGGGAGATGCTGGCGATCAGACCTGGGATCATTTGAGTGCAAAGCAGGGCTCTGCCGCTGCCCCATGGGTGCCAAGCCAGATTGGAATGATCCCCGCAAAGAGCTGTGTATGTCTGTGGCAGTTGTTTTCCAGCACTCTGCTTTCATGGCATTTTGGATTAAGCCTTAGAGCTGAACGCCCCGGTTTCCATGGTGGCCAGGAGTACCTTTGCAAACTGAGACTAGTGCACCCACTTCCAGAGCTCTGGCTTGCTCAGGCATCTGGTTTCATTACATCTGGTCGGGACTACTGCAACCTGCTGTACGTGCAGCTGCCCTTGAAAGCTGTTTAGAAACTTCAGCTGGCCCAGAATGCAGCGGCCAAGCCGTTGGTTGCAGGGAGCCTGTGGCGCCCTTCTTGTATAGATGCACGCATTCTGTTCAGTGCATTCTGCCTGCCCTTTGCAGATTTTTAGGCACCCTCCATTCTGTCATCCTCTCATTGACAGAGTCAGATTTTTAACAGATGTTTACAAATGTGAATTAATGCGACAGTGCACAAATTCCCACATGAAAATGCTGGTCCACCACAGAATCTGCAGGTTAGAGTCATAAAAATGCAAACTGTTGCAGATTTCTTTAGAAACATAGAAACAGAGCAAGTCCGAAGGGGCTTCCTGGGCCATCTAGTCCGACCCCTGGCTCCAGCTAGCTCCTCTCATGACATGCCCACCATGTGCATGTCCTATCCTTGAACACTCTCACCAATGGGGCCTCAACCACGTCCCGTGGAAGCCCATTCCATACCCTCAGGGTCCTAGCTGTCAGGAAGTGCTTCCTGGTGTCCAGAATTGAACCTTGGCTCCCTGAGCTTGGCTCCACTGGAGCACATCCTGTCTTCTCCTCAGTTTCAATTGAAAAGTGGGAAACTGAGACCACTCTGGACAGCTGAGAGCCAACTGGACCGTGCACACATCCTTCCCCACAAGAACCCCAAGCCCAGCCCAGAAGAATTTCTCTGAGAACACAGATCAAGGAGAAGCAAAGAGCCCAGACGGCCACTGCGTCCAGCTGCCTGCTCAGGCTAAAGCATCCCTGGTGGATGGCTGCCGAATTGCCTCTGGAATGCCTCCACCTGTGAGAGCCCGTGGCTGCCTAGGCCTTCGGTTCCTTTGTGATACTGCTGCAGCAGCCAGGAAGTTCTGCCTGATGTCCAGTCTGAACCTGGCTTCCTGTCACCTGAGCCCATTATTTCGTGCCCTGCACTGTGATCGCGAGGAGGGCCCGGCCTTCCTCCTCGTGGCTGCCTGAAGGGTGCCATCGCCTCTCCTCTCAGTCTCCTCCTCACAGGCTCTGTGGCCAGTGCTCAGAGCGCCCTTGCTGCCCCTTCCCACCTTGTCTGAATCTTTCTTAAACTGTGAATCCCAGAAGAGGCCTAATCAGCGCTGAGTCAAGGGGAACTGCAGTGGCATCTCGGCTCACGAACTTAATCCGCTCCACGACTCTGGTCGTGACCCAAATTGGTTGTGAGCCAAGTCAAATTTCCCCGTAAGATTCAATGTAAATAAGGTTAATCCTTTCTGTAACTATTTTTTTAATCAGAAAAATTTGAAACAAAGTGACAAAGAACAACAGTGTAACAAAGGACTGCAGGGTAAGGTGGAGAACACTGACCTAGGTGTGTGTGTGTGTGGCGGGGGAGGTCATTGCTCTGAGGGAGAGTCCCCCTCCATGAGGACCCCGGGGAGATCGCTTCCTCTCTTGTCTCTTAGCTGCAGGGTCAATTTTAGTGAAACATCTGTCTATAGTCACTTGTTTTTTCCTGCGCTGCACAACCCTCCGGGAATGAGAGACCACCTTATTGTCCATCGGATGCAACACGCTGTTCATTACAGTCATGCTGGGGTGGTGCTTCTCAAAGAACCCTGGCGTGGGCGCGCTCCTGCAGGAAAGATGGCGCAATCTCGGCCATCCCCCCCAATCTGCACGATCGCGGCCATCTCCCCCTCCCCCGAGGGGGGGCATGGCCAGGGTCACAGTTGCGTTCGTGCGGGGAAGACGTGCGTGATCACGGGTGCGCTCCTGCAGGGAAGACGGGCGCAGCACAGCACGGCTGCGATCACGCACGTCTTCCCCGCACGAATGCGGCTGCGAGCACAGCCATCTCCCCCTTGGGGGCGGGGGGCGAGATGGCTGTGATCTTGGTCGCCACCCAAAGCAGAGTTGGTGACCCAAGTCAAAATTTTCATGAAATTTTTGTTCGTGACCCAAGGCGTTCGTGACCCAAGGTACCACCGTAGTACTTCATAGGATTTGGAAGTGATACTTGTATCAGTGCAGTCCAAAAGAGAGTTTGCCCCTTTTTTGCAGCCACATCAGCTTGTTGGCTCATATTCTACTTGTGATCTTCCACAATTCCAAGATCCTTCTTATTTGTAGAAATGCTGAACCTACTATCTCCATCTTGTAATTGATGTCTTTCTCCAAGGTGCAAAACTTGGCATGAGTCCCCTATTGAATTGCATTCTGTTGCTTTCAGCCCAGCACCCCAGCCTATCAAGATCACCTTGATCTATTTTTCTGTCTTCCAGGATATTAGTTATCCCACCCATTCTTGTGTCATCTGCATATTTGATCAGCATTCCTTGCGCCTCTTCATCCAAGTCATTAATATAAATGACTGAGCCCTGCAGGACCCCCTTGTTACCTCTCCCCTTCCGGAGAAGGTGTCATTGAGAAGCACTCTCTGAGTCCAATTCTGTAGCCAGCTGTGGATCCACCTGATGGTTGTTCCATGACTTTTAACTAGTTTTCTGATCAGAACATCATGTAGCACTTTGTCAAATGCTTTGCTGAAATCAAGATATATTATGTCATCTTTGCATTTCTTGTAGAAGCCAGTCTTTTCTATTAAACTGGATGAGGATTGTAGAAAAACAGGTGGTGGGGGGAGAGAGAACACTAATTTGTTCAATAGGTATGATGTGTCCTAAGAAAACATGGTTCAGTGTGTGTTTCTGCACTCTGTATTTGTGGGTACCACAAAAAAGGGTTGTCCCAGGTTGTTGGTCAGGTTCATTGTTGAGGTTCACTGTTTACTTGCATTTCTGGAACTCTGTTAGCACACACCCAATGCACTCCTGTAGTCTCTTGCAGGATAACAACATAGCAAGTTGCTATTGGGTTAATTCTGAGCATCGATGAGTCTCATTTTCAGGCAAGTGTGGAGCTCTTTCTTTGCTCTCCAGTCACCCAAAAGGACATAGCAGAATATGAGTCATGCTGCTGAACCCTTCCCCAAAATTTCACCAATTGTGGAAACTGTTCTGGCCTTCCTCAGAGGTTTTCGGTTGTTCTGCCTGAAGAGCAACCTCCCAGTTTGCCTGGAATGTTGCTTTAGGGAAAAGCCTGTGGTGCAACCTAGTGATCTAGAACTGCCAGCGAAATGTTGCTGGCCTTTATCAACACCCTCCGACATTCCGCCGTGATTCTGCCCACCTTCCAGTTTCCTCTGGTGAGCATCGCTGCCAGCAGTGGGAAACATCTCTCCTGGGTTGAGGAGAGCAGGTGCAAAGGGGGACGAGGATCAGGGAGGCAAAGGTGGAGGCTGACGGCCCTGGAGAAAGTGCCCGTTCCCTCTGGGTGGAGTGTGTGCTCCAGCAGGGAGGAGACGGGCTCGCTGGTGCGGGCGCACGCCTGTGCCAGGGGATGAAAATCCGCTTCTCTTTGGGTCAGGTTCACTGTGGTGGTCCAAGAGATTATTTATCATGGAATTAATGCACAAGTCACCCCCACTCCTGCAAGCAATATAATCTGAAACTTCAGAAAAGATGCAAGGGACATTTGGGAGTTCTGCAAAGGGAGGGCATGTTGGAGATCAGCAGTTCCCTCACTGCTTTTTTCATGATTTGTGCATGAAAACACCATTCCCAGATATCCTCCTTTCTAAAATGGGGAGGGGCCAGAAGCCCCTGAGAGCACCACCCCTTTTTTTCAGCCTTGGCTTCCCCAAATTATTGCCACATTGCCAATAAAACACGTGTCTTGCTTCCTGCAAATTGCTGCTCCAGCAGGACTTTGGCAACCATCTGGTGGCACAACAATGGTGATTTTGGCAATGGGCTGCAGCCTTTGGTGGGTTCCAGGGTGGCTGGTGGCCCTGGTGGAGGATGTCGCGCTCTGATCCACGGCATCCAGCTGTTTCTTACAAATTCTGGATAAAAGAAGTGCAGAGGGCAGGCCCATCTTTGGGGAAGGGCTGTCATTCAGGGCAGAGTGGCGTGCACACAGTCCAGCCAGATTCAGCACCCCATTTTCTTCAGTCTTCCCTGTGGGAGGAGAACCCCTCCAGCAGTTGCTCAAGGCTGGAGCTTGGGCTGACTCCCAGCGTGGTGACTTGTCTATCTTTTTTCCTGCGTTTTCTTTGCGCTCCCACTGCAAGCGCTACTGCCTTGGCAGCCTGGCAGTTACCCTTTTGCACTCAGGAAATCCCAGATTTAATGTGGGTCTGCAGCAACATGATCTGGGGTGTGTGTGTGTGTGAAAGAGAGAGAGAGAGAGAGCGAGTGAGCAAGCAAACAAGCAAGCTGCTAAAAATGGAGGAGACTGTTCAGAGAAAACCTGCAAAGTGGTTCCCATTTTCTGGGAAAAGGGGAGAGAGAAATGTCTCAGAAATATCTTCTGAAAAATGTCTTCTGATAAATTTTGGCTGTGGTCTACAAGAAATGCACAATAACATGTCAAGTACTGAGCAACGTAAAAGGTTTTGTAGAAAATAGAACTCGGGGGAAGCAGAATCCTGTGGCAGCTCCCATCAGCATCCTCTGGCCTGAAGCTTTTCGAGTATTTCTCCTCTGAGTGGCTGGAGACCCTCCCACAGATTAGTCCCCGTTCCATGGTACTTCGTTGCATTTCAATGGCCAGGTTTGTAGTACAATAAATAAGGCCTCTTGACAGTTGCAAACTCCTTAATGTCACTGAAACATAGATTTTGCGTGACTTATATGAACATGTCAAGAACATAACAAAAAGCCTTCTGAGGCCCATTTGTTAGCATACCATGTTCTGTTAGATTCTGCAAGGAATTTTTTTCTAGATGTTGCTTCTTTACTTTGCTTTGTCCTGCCCCCCCCCCGCCCCCCTGCAGTTCTTTGCATTGAGAACGGGATGCATATCCTGGTGCTACAGCTTGATCTGCCAGGAGGTCTGCCTGGTTCCGTGCATTGCAGCAACAGGAGCAGCGCTGCTGGGAAAGAGATGCTTCACATTCTGGGCTGCCTGAGCGACCAGTGGGGGCGTGGGAGGGCCGCACCGGTGACCTCATGCCAGCACCCCGGTCCCTTTTTTTAGGAAAGCATCCCATGCATCACTCCTGATGTGCAGAAGAGGGATGCTGGAGCCCTGCATGGCTTTTGGGGGCCAAATCGGGGGCACTGATTTCCCCTGCCCCCAAGAGGACTAATTCTTTCACAAGGTTTATTTATTTCTTAAATTTGTATAAAAGCTGTCTGGGCAGCCATTGCAATAAAATGTCAATAATAAAATTAAATTAAATAATAGAGTTAAAATATTACAATAAATAAACAAGATAATACACAATAAATAATCAGACAAAAACATAAATTAGTAAAATTAATAAATTAAAACTAGTGCCATGAATACAGATGGTGCAAGTGGCACCATAGGTGCCCCGAAAAAGAAGTTTTCATCAGGTGCCTAAAACTCCGTAAGGTAGGCACCTGGTGGGACTTCAGTGGTGGGGCATTCCACAATTGAAGTGCCACCACAGAAAAGGCCCTGCTCCCCTTAACCTCTTTAGGGAGGGGAACTTGTAGTAAGGCCTCCAGTGAAGATCCTAAAAGATGGTCAGGAATGCATGGAGCAAGGCACTCCCTAAGATAGTGTGGTCCTGAGCCATTCAGGGCTTTATATGTCATAGTCGAAACCTTGAATTCGACCCGGACTGGAACAGGAGCCAGTGCAGTTGATGGAGGAGGGGTATAATATATTCATGAGGACTGGTCCTCATCAGCAACCGCACTGCCCTGTTTTAGAACATCTGAAGAGTCTGGACTGCCCTCAAGGGAGACCCCACCTAAAGTGCATTACAGCAGTCCAGTCTGGAGCTTACCATTGCATGAGTAACCGTGGCAAGACGACCCTCATCCAAGTAGCTGGAGCTGATAAAAGGTGCTCCCAGCAACCAAGTCCAGCTGGACAACCAGGGAGAGCCTGTGGTTCAGGAGTACCTCCAGACTACAGATCTGGTCCTTTAGGGAGTGTGCAGCTCCAGCCAGGACAAGTTAAAATGGAGGTTTGCTTACCAACAGCACTTCCGTCTTCTCAGGATTGAGCGTAAGTTTATTGGCCTTTGTCCAGTCCAGACACCGACTGAGGGTGTAGACCACCACACCTGGATCCGATGAAAACAAGAGGAAGGGTTGAAGTGGGTGGAATAGCAAGCATCCTAGAAGACAGAATGAAGATCCAGGCCAATCTTGATAAACTTGAACACTGGGCTGAAAGCAACAGAATGAGATTCAACAAGGACAAGTGCCAAGACTTCCACCTAGGAAAAAGAAACCAAGGGCATCGATACAAGATGGGGAATATGTGGCCCAACAGAACTGAAAAACAAAAAGATATCAGAGTAATTGTGGACATTAGACTAAACATGAGCCAACAAAGTGACGCAGCCACCAAAAGGGCAAATGCCATTTGGGGATGCATTAGCAAAAGTATTACTTCCAAATCACGAGAAGTAGTAGTTCCTCTATACTCCTCATTAGTCAGACCTCACCTGGAATACTGTGTCCAGTCCTGGACACCAAGATTTAAAAAAATGCAGGCAAATTAGGGTCCAGCAGAGGGCAACAAAGATGATCCAGGGTTTGGAAACACTGCCCTGTGAGGAGAGATGGAGAAAACTGGTCATGTTCAGCCTCGAGAAGAGAAGACTGAGGGGGGACATGATATCCTTCTATAAGTACCTCAAAGGCTGTCACAAAGAGGAAGGTCAAGATAGCTTCTCACTGATGCCAGAGTGCAGGACACAGAATACTCAATTCAAGTTGCAACAATCCAGATTCAGGCTGGACATCAGGAAAAGCTTCCTCCCTGTCAGGGCAATAGGACAGTGGAACCAGCTGCCCAGAGAGTGGGGGGGGGGGGGCTCTCCCACACTAGAGACATTGCAAAAGAAACTGGACAGCCATCTGAGTGGGATGCTGTGACTTGGCGTCCTGCAACAGCAGGGGGGTGGACTCAATGGCCTTCATGGCCCCTTCCAACTCTACGATTCTATGATTCTAAGTGTCGCCAGTATATTGACATATTGATCACACTTTGCCCCAAACCTCCAGATGACCTCCCCTAGTGGTTTCATCTTGCTGTTGAAAAGCATGGGGGACAGAATAGAGCCCTGCAGCACTGCATGGTAGAAGTAATATGGTGCAAAGCAACAATCCCCCAGCACCACCATTTGGAGATGGTCCACCAGGTAGGAGTGGAGCCACCGCAAAGCAGTGCCACCAACTCCCAACCCAGAAGGAGAGCGTGGTCAATGGGGAATCAACAGGGTTGCACTTCTTCTGCCTCTCTCCCAGCAAAGGGGGCAACATAGAAACAGAGCGAGTCAGAAGGGGCCGCCCGGGCCATCTAGTCTGACCCCCGGCACCAGCCGGCTCTGCTCACGACATGCCCACCATGTGCATGTCCAGCCTATCCTTGAACACCCACACCGATGGGGCCTCAACGGCCTCTCGTGGAAGCCCATTCCACACCCTCGGGGTCCTGACTGTCAGGAAGTGCTTCTTGGCATCCAAATGGAACCTTGGCTCCCTGAGCTTTGCTCCATTGGAGCGTGTCCTGCCTTCCTCTGCAGGGGAGAACAGGGAACCAAGGCAGTCCCAGTCCCAAAACTAGGCAGTCCCAGTCCCAAAACCCGATCGAAATGGATCAAGATAATCTGTTTCCTCCAAGAGTGCTTGGGGCTGCTTGACCACCACCCACTTGATCACCTTGCCCAGGAAGGGGACATCGGCTATTGGTCTGTAGCTATTCACATCACCTGGGTTCAAGTTTGATTTTTAGGAGTTAACCATAGCCATTTCTAACATGGCCTGCACCACCCCCTCTCTGAGGGAGGCATTTATGACCTCACGACCCAGGTGCAGATTCCCTTCCTAGATCTTCCCATAAGCCAAGATAGGCAAGGATCACCTAAGCAGTTGGTAGGTCAGACTTGGCCAAGCATGTATTTATTTAAAACATTTATACCCATCTGATACATAAAAGTCTCAGCATCTTGTCCGCATAACTGGGCTGCAAAGTCAGAAACTCACCTGGCAAAGATAGACCAGGCAGCATGCTGGACACCTCCAAAGGCCATGCGGCAGAGACGAGTGCTTTCATCCTCCAGATGCCAGACAGGCTGCTGAGGGCTCAACAGATTCTTTTTGGGGCCAGCTTGTAAAAGCCCCAAACCACCCAGAAAAGCTCTGCCGCCTGGCATTCTGAGGGCACAATACAGGCAAAATGAAAAGGGTCCTTAGCTGCTTTGATCGCCACAGAGTAGGCTTGCGAATGAGCTCCAAGCCATGTTTGGACAGATGCTGCATTTTCTGATACCTGCGCTCTGGTCCTACCCCAGCTTGCTTCATGGCCAGGTGCCTGGGGCTGGATGTGCTCTGCAAGGAGGCAGAAGACGCCTGGGCTTCTCCTGCCAACATGGGCGTGTGACCCAACCTGGAGAAGAGGCAAAAAATGGCATGGCGCCGAACATTCACTCTTGCCAGCAATTGTCTCCTCCCTTCAGAGGAACCACTCTGCCTGTTGACCTTCTGGCTTCCTTCCTCCTGGTAGTTGGAGAGCCGATTGCTGCCTTCCAGAAGGCATCAGGGTTCTCTGGGGGGCACTCGGTAAGGGCAGTGCCCGAGGATGGCATTGCAAGCTGGCTCCCCACGCTCTTCGGTGCCTCCGCTCTGCATGGCCTGTGACCCAGGAGGTGGGTCGGGCTCCCCCGGCCCTGTGAAGGGCTGCCTCTGCCCTGGCGCTCTGCTCAGACCCCCCCCCCCCAGGCACGCCTGCCCACTCGCTTGCGCTCTGGATCACCCCAGGCAGCCCCCGGGGTGCCTCCTCCCCATTTGCACCCTCCCTCCAGTGGCTCCCACAGCGGCGGTTTGCCCCGCACTGCCTGCTGCTCCGTGCCCCTCGAAGGGCAGTGGGCTCGAGGAGCCCCTCGCGGAGGCGGCTTGCCAGATCCTCCCTCGGTGCACTGCAAGCAGCGGCTCTCCCGGCTGAGGCAACGTCTTCATTGGGCACCCACAGCTGTAATCTGCTCCTGATTGAGATTAATAGGGAAAATATTTTTGCACGCGTTTTCATTAATCTATGTTCTGGAAATTAATCTTGTGGGGCGACCTGTGAAAGGTGTTAATTGCAGTTTCACATGTGAATTCATCAAAAGTTTGGGAGAGGCACACTAACAACTGAAGAACAACAGTCGGCCGCTCCAAGGGGACTGCCGCGGCTTGGAGGCACGTCTGCTTTCTGCCAATTAGGAGCAGAAAAGGCTTTGCTGTGGCACAAATATGGTCCTTCACGTTGGAATGGATGCATTTCTCGAATGGTTGCCCAAAGCCGCTGGGAGAGTGCTGAATCTCCACATTATTTGCTTTATGCTGCTGTACAAAATCGCTTAATTGCCCATTCCCTGTAATGTTCTCCAGTGCAGGTAGAAATGTGGCCAGGCATCCTGTCACAGGCACTCCGGCTGCCCAGATGCCGCTCCTGCCATGCACATTGCTAAACATTTATGTTTTAAAAACTGACAGAGCAAAGCGAACTCACTGGTGACCTTCACTTAGGGGTGGGCGTAACTTTTGATTTACCAAATTTTGCAGCTCCCTTCACCTTTGCAGGCATGGGCTTGGAGGCTCGGCTGCCTGCCCAGAGAGCCCAGCGCCCCAGGCCTCGAGGGGCTCCCCTCCAAGGCCGCTTTGCAGGGCAGCTTCAGAGAGCTCTCTGCGGTGCTGGCCTCAACCCCCAATGTGGGGTCATCACCAGTAGTAGCAGGGCTCCTTCCATGGAAGCTGAAAAGACTAGGGCCGTGGAGGAGGATCCTCCATCCGCGAGGATGGAGGCGCCGTCTGCCCTGCTTTGCCTGCCCTGCGAGGCAGCCCTGTCCCGGAGCGGAGCCAGGGTGGCGGCCTCTCCTGTAGGTGCGCCCCTGCCCCTGACGATTCAGGGCGCCTGCCCCAAGAGGGGCTGGGGAGCAGCTTGGCTGAGTGCCTGCCCAGGGGCTCAAAGCACCGGCCATGCCTCCAGCGTATTTCGCCCAGACTGCGCCTCCCTTCGGGGCTTGGTGACGTTTGACTGACTGATTGACTGATTGATTTATATCCTGCCTTTTTCCCACAAAGGGCTCAAGGCAGCTTACATCATTCTCCTCCTCCATCTTATCCCCACAACAACAACCCTGTGAGGTAGGTTGGGCTGAGAGTCTGTGACTGGCCCAAAGTCACCCAGTCGGTTCCATGGCTGAGCAGGGACTAGAACCCAGGTCGTCTGAGTCCCAGTCCCATGCTCTTAACCACCACACCAAACTGGCTGGGTGAAAATGCGCCTGATCCATGTAAATGTCCTTCTCTTGCTCTCAGCGGCAATTTATTTATTTATTTGGGATTCTTCTATGCCGCCCTGTTCGCATAAGCCTCGGGGCGGCTTCCATCAAATAAATAACAATACAAATATATAAAAACTAGAAACATCCAGGCAATAAGTTAAAACAATAAATAAATTAACAATTAATTAAAATAACGTTTAAATAAAAAGGTCTTGGCCTGGCGCTGAAAAACAAATAACGACAGTGCCAGGCAGACCTCTCTGGGGAGCGTATTCCATAAGTGGGGCGCCACCGCAGAGAAGGCCCTCCTCTGGGTACTCACCCTCCTAATATCTTTCACGGAGGTTCCCGGAGAAGGGCCTCTGCCGCCGATCTCAGGGGGCGGAAGGGCAAGTATGGACGCAGGCGCTCCTGAGCAGCCTTGTTGCTGCGAGTCCAAGAAAAAGGAAGCGCCAGTGAAAAAGGAGGCGCACAGCACCAGAGATGGGCGTGGTGGTGATGGTAAGGCTTGGAGCAGGCTGGGCATTCTGGCTATGGGATGGAGAGAGCCAGCGCAGGGGGGTGGCAGGAGGGCTGGATCCCACTTCCAGACTCCGAGCTCCTCAGCTGACTTTGGGCCAGTCACTGACCCGCAACCTGCCCCTCCTCGCAGGGTAGTTGTGAGGATCAAGGGGAGAGACCATGAGGAAAGGTGGGATGCAGATGGATAACGAAACATTTCTAGTCCTGCAAAATCACCAGGTTTGATACAGAAACCAAAAGTGACTGACACTGACCCTGCTCAGCATCTCAGGAGAGGCCTGAAGGGGCCTGCAGAGCTTGCCTGACGGATGCCAGCAGCAGTGCTCGCCCCGGGGAGAAGGCTGTGTGGCTCGGCTCCGTGCTCCTGCGTCTCCAGATCCGGGACCTCGGGCCAAAGGCAGCGCCTGTGCGGTGCAGACGGGCCCCTTTCCCTCGGAGCCTCAGCCGTGGCTTGCCAGGCCGTGACGGGCATGTGGGCCTGCTCTGCTGGGAGGCCTTCCTGGCCCACGGGGACCCCCTCAGCGTGGGCTGCAAGAGACTGCGGGATGCAGGCTTGCGCGGCTTCCCTTGCTGCAGCACCGGCAGGGAAGGACCGGCCCCCAGCGCTGCAGCATCTGCGGCTCTTCAGGAATGCCCTCAGCCAACCCTTTTATTGGCCCTTGGGCACTTTTAAAACCCTTTGGATTAATGGCGGTCCTTACAGGTTTTTGTTACTTCTGCTGCTTGAGTGTTGGTAGTGTTGTGTTAAGTGTGGCTTATTTACTCTGTTGGCTGCCTTGTATTTGCTACCAGGGAAACTGACAAGGCAAAAGGTTAAAAAAAGAAATGTGACAAATAAAAGTTAAATGTTATCCAGGGTACTACAGACCAGCATCAGACAAACTCTGAAAAGAAAGCAAGGAGTAATGTTGCTCCCCGGTTATTGCATCCAGAGGTTGTTGATGTCTGAAAGGAAGGAAGCGGCTTTCTAAAGGGATGTGCAAGGGATCTGTCTGGCAGTAGGAACCTGGTGCGTTCCCCGAGCTTGGCTGCACGTACGCCAGCCCAGGGAGCCCCAGCCTGGAGCCTGAGTTCCTGGCCAGCATGCCCAGCCATGAGCAACATGTGCTGCCCCAGCGGCCTCCTCCTTCCATGGCGCCTGGGGCACGGCCTTCGTGCTGCTGCACCTCAAGAGGAAGAAGGCTGCGGGTTGCACAGCCTCATTCCAGTGGCATGTCCTGGACTTCCTCTCAGCTCGGCTGCTTGTTGAGACTGGGCTGGGCATGACAGGGAGCCCACAGAGGCTGGAGGAATAGATTCTGCCAGGTGTCATCCCAACCCCAGCTGCTTTTGCTTATGTGCCTGGTCACGTGGCCCTGATGAAGTGACACTAGAGAAATTCAGTGCAGCTCAGAACCCGTTTGCACCTGCTGAACTGAGTGTGGAACTGGTTACATTTCGTTACATTTCTGAGCTTCTAATGTGATTTGCAGGACCCCCCCCCCGCCCCGCCATGCATTCAACATTTATATTTTGTAAGCATATATACATTTGAAAATGCACATGGAAAAGTGAGTGCTTCTGGAAAATGCTCACAAATTCATGGTGATCAAAGGGAAAATAATGTGTGTATTCAAAGATGCGCACAACTGGTGTCTGCATTTGGAAAGATACGCATGGAAATATGCACATATTTTCATGAGAAAAGAAAACAAAGCTTGAAATCTGATTTAGACTTGCATCAGAACAAATTCTGAAATAGAATCCAAATAATTTTGGGGCACTTGAGGTTTGCTGATTCCCAGATGTAAGTTCACTCAACTTCCTCGAGGCATTTTTTCTGTCCCGAAAGATGGTGAGGGGAAGGACTGAGGGTTGCCTGGAATTTTCACCTTTTCATTCCAAATATGTTCAGTACTGAATTGATTCATATTTTATGATTCCGTCAGTTCTATGTCTGGTGGGAAACTATTTCCTAAGATGATGCAGCCGTAAAGAACTTCCAGTGTTTGGCCTAAGCAGGCTGCGGGCAGCTCCTCCGACAGACTCTGAGCAGGCTGTTCCTGAGAGTTGCTCGCACAGGCTGGGCGCAGCTGGGCGCAAGGGAAGGGGCGGGGGGCCCCCACGCGCGCCGCATGCCCTGGCACCGCACGTGCAGACCCGAACGGCGCAGGTGTGCGGGCGACCCCTGTGGGAAGCCACGGCCCACTTCCAGCTGCCCTGGAACGGACTTGGCTCGCCCATCCGACCCAGGCGGACCCCCGGAAGAGCCCCAGCGAAGGCGTGGGGGGGGGATATCGTTGGCCGTGTCTCCAAGCAGGGCAGGATGCTTTCCTGCAGCAGCGCCCAGGCAGCTCTTGCAGAGCAGAGGCCAGCCATGGTTACTGGCCACATTTCTGTTGCTTTCAGGAGCCGCACACCCTTGTTCCAGAACGAAGGCGTTGCACAGATCTGAAGCACTGTGGACGTGGCTATTTGGAAAGCGGGGGCAACCTCCCACCCCAGCTCTTTCTTTGAGGTTTTGGCAGGCAGACCCAGTGGGTTCTGCTCGGCTTGCAGAAGTTTGAGAAATTGCATTCGCGATATGCAGAGACATGCCAGGGACTGAACCTGAAAACCCTCCTTGTGAACTGAATTGAAATGGTCTAAATGTGGCAGAAGCTCCAGAAACATGGACGGCATTCAGCTGTCCCTCTGTTCTTGTTTTCTTCTCGTCCGCTGTCGTTGCACCTCCAGTTTTGGCTGCGGGCTGAGCGGGGCAGGGCCCTCCCTTTGCTCTCACGTGGGAAAGCAGCGTGTGCGTCCGGCGAGCGTAGGGCCGTCGCGCACACAGGGCGAGAGAGGCTGCAGGCGAAGAGCACGGCCTGAGAGGCGCCCTGCGAGCCGGAGGCGGGGGCTGCTCCGCCCCATGACCCCTTCTCCCCGCAAGTGTCCAGTGCCATGGGGTGCTTGCAGGGAGACTGGCCTCCGCTGTGCTAGGGAGTGCCTCCTGCCTCCTGCTTCGCCTTTCGGGGGATTCTGGGAGGACAGGCCGAGAACTGCCACTCGGCATTAGCAAGGCAGGACCGAGGGGGGACTTTGCAATGCCCAGGCTGCTTCTGAAGAACGGAATAATTAATCAGCAGTTGCCCATAATGAATGTGGCTGTCGGGGGTCACAGCCAGGATGTGGCCAGCCAGAGGCAAGAAAGATGGAGTCCCTGGGACCAGGGCGACTGAACCTGAGGTGGACTGAGTCTGCGGTGAGCAAGTCCAGTAGCAAAGCCCAAGCCACAGTAACCAAACAGGCCGGGGTCTGGAACCCGAGGTACATGCCGGGCAGAACGAGGAGGTGGGCAGGAGCAAGCCCAGGGCCAGGAGCTAGGAGGACAAACAGGCGTGGTGTCGGGCGGGATAACAGGTGGAGGCACGGCAAGGCGGAAGGCAGCAGGGCCTGGATGTGGCAAGGGGCTGAGCCACAGGGGGCCGTCCATCTGCACTGCCGAGGCAGCGTGGAGGGGCTGGGAAGCAGGGTGCTGGCCCAGCAAGAGGCAGCAAAGAGCAGACGGCGGAGCCTGAGCTGCGGAGGCACCAGGCGAGGCAGGAGGCGCTGCTGCAGCCAGGGGCAGGAAAGAGGCGGGCTCTGCAGCGAACGGTGGGAGGACTGCGTTGCTGCGGCCGGCTCCAGAGGGGGGAGCTGGTGCTTATGGGGCTGCTCCCCCGGACTCCCAGCTGGCCCTCGCCAGGAGACTGGGGGCCCTAGCAGGGACGGGGACCGATCCTGTGAATACAGCGGCGGTGGCAGCGCTGGCTCTGGTTCTGGCCACCAGACCGGCCCAGAGCCTGACGTGGCAGAGCAGCGAGAACCCCGGGCCCCTTGGGTCCAGCAACCTTGCCGTGGCAATCTAATGCTGGCTATCACTTCGGAAGTGCTCTGGATGAGAAGTGAAGGCGTCTGAGCTCTGCCAGACTGGATGTGGTGCACTTCCAGGATCAGTTTTGGAAGTGAACAGCCCCGTTACATGCTTAGCATTAAAATGTGGCAAGTTAACACGCGGTTGTGTTTTTGCTTTCAGCACACATTTAAAATGCAGGGATTGAACTATCTCCTAGTTTTCCAGCTTTAATACTAATAAAGCTGTGGGAAGGGACAGGTGAAATCTTCAGGCTGGATAAGCAGAGGGTGGAATTCCATGAGAATTTGCCATACTGAGCTGGACCCTCCTGGGTCCCTTTGCACCTGCATTCAGACTGCAGCTTGTCCAGAATGAGGTGGCCATATGGCTCCTGGGCAGCAGAGGTGACACTGCATCTTAGCTGTGGCAGAAGAACTCCACTGGCCTGAGCCAAGGCGCTGGTTCTGATGCTCTGAAGCTTTGGAGGAAGATACCTCCTGAACCTCCTCCTGCACTCCGCATCAGTCTCCTTGTGTGGTGACCTTTTCAGCCTGAACTAGGGTAGGGGATGACCATCAAGGGTCTTTTTAATGATGGGTGTCCTATGGACTCCTTGGTGAGACCATTCTGGCTTTTACCCTGTAATCAGGTGGCATTGGGTCAAACTGTTTCTACTTTCTCTGGCTGTGGAACACTGGCAATCATGTCAGTGTTCTATATCTCAAGCAGCTTAGGCATTTGAGGGGTTGGTATCATGCTCTATCTTGATGCTTGGCAGGCCTGGGAACACATTGCTTGCAAGAAGTACAGGACACAGATGATGGAGCATATCTGTCCATTCCTGCCTCCAGCCATGGCCTCCAGGGACAGGAAGAAGAAAAGGGCCTTCTTCTGTTTGGCGGCTCTGCGTCCACCCAGAAGTATGGGGCCCCAGTATGTGGCGGTCCCACTTGGACACCACTGCTAGTAACAGCCCATAGCTGCCTCTACTGGCACCTTCTCCTGCTCCATGAATGCATCTGGTCTTCTCCTAAATGTCAAACTATAACGTTCTGTGCAAGACCTCCTCCTCCCCCCCGCCCTTATTTTATGAAAAGCTGTTGCAGGAAGAGGCAATCAAGAAAAGGATGTGCAGGGCTTGATCTTCCGCTGACAGCTTCCCCACTACTTTGTGGCCTTCAGTGGGAAAGCACGAAATCCCATGGCAGCTTGTGTGACATGCCCTTCCTCAACCTGGCGGCCTCCAGATGCGTTGGACTAATCCCCATCATTCCAGTCAGGAATAATGGGGCTTGTCGATGCAATATATCCTTGGCCGTAGCACTGTTGGGCCACAGAGCGTGCCCAGCCCAGCAGCTGCCTGTCGGACGCGTGCATCACCTCCGCTCTGCCCCCGCCCCGGGCTTCTGTCTCCAGGAATGGGCTTTCAGGGAGACTGGCCGGCAAGGTTCCTGCAAGCCAGACCCAAGAGCCTGTCGATGGCCTTGGCCAGAAAGGGGAGCCCGTGAAGCAACTGAGGCAGCAGAGCTGGGATTTTGTGTGGAAAATGCTGAAGCAGTTCTGGCGGGTATCCTATGCCACCAAAATAATGGTATATATTGGGTTGGTGCAATCTGCTGGCACCCTCTGTCTCTTGATTATAAACACAAGGAGAATGATCTCCAGGGTGGTCTGCCACCCTCTCCTACCACCACCTTTCGAGAGCAGGGTTCATTAGATCAACTTGTGGAGCTCTAGTGCAAGGTCAGGCAAGCCTTGATTCATCAGGAAAACTCTCCAATGCCAGAGCTGCTGTCTGCATGAGGAGAGGGCTTCCTGCCCCGCCAACAGGAGCCCACCTGCCAGTGTCTGAACCTCCACACGCCTCCAGGGAGGCCTCATGGGAAACAGGAGGAGTTTCAATGGTTTGGAGGGTGGCATCAGTGGTCCCAATCTTCAAAAAGGGTAGCAGAGGGGATATGGGGCATTACAGGCCAGTTAGCCTTACCTCCATTCTGGGAAAGATGATGGAAAGGCTCATAATAGGGAAAGCTCTAGAAACCCTAGATAGGGATGGAGGACTGGCAGCCACGCAGCACAGATTCCATAAAAACAGGTCCTGCCAGACAAACCTTGTGGAATTCTATGATAAGGTCTTAAGGTGGCTAGCTGGAGGGGACAAGGTGGATGTGCTTTACCTGGATTTCAGCAAGGCCTTTGACAAAGTGTCACATGATACCCTGGTTGAGAAATTGTTGAGCTTTGCGATAGATCGATGCACTGTCCGATGGTTTAGGGCATGGTTGACTGACAGAAAGCAGAGGGTGACTATCAGTGGGGAGCCATCAGATGGCGGCCGGTGACGCACAGAGTTCCCTAGGGCTCTGTCCTGGGGATGATCCTGTTTAATCTTTTCAGCAATGATGTGGAGAAAGGAATAACCTGCTGACTGAATTTGTGGATGACACCAAAGAGGGTGCGGTGGCCACAGCTCGGGAGCAGGTGATCTAGATTCAGAAGGATCTGAACAGGCTGTGGAAGTGGGCAGCTGACAACAGGATGGCGTTCAATGTGGATAAGCGCAAGGTCTTGCACTTGGGGCATAGGAATGGGTGTCATACGCACAGGTTAGGGGACAAGTGGCTGGAGAGCAGCACTTGTGAAAGGGACCTCGGGGTGCTGGTTGACTGCAGGCTGAACATGAGCCAGCCGTGTGATGCGGTGGTCAAGAGCACGAACACCACCCTTGGTTGTATAGCCAGAAGCATGACTTACAGATCTAGAGAGGTGCTGATACTGCTCTGTACAACTCTGGTGTGCCCACAACTGGAGTACTGCACCCAGTTCTGGGCTCCACATTATAGGAGAAACATAGCTGGGTTGTGGTTAGCTGGGCTGGGAGGGATGACATATGAGGAGAGATTGAGGGAACTGGGTCTTTTAATCCCAGAGAAGAGGAGACTCCAGGGGCATCTTTTAGTGACTTAGAGGTACGTGAGGGGATGTCATGTGGAGAAGGGCAACAAAAATAATCCATGGTTTGGAAACGCTGCCCTATGAGGAGAGACTGAGAGAACTGGGCATGTTCAGCCTTGAGAAGAGAAGGCTGAGGGGGGACATGGTGTCCCTCTGTAAGTGCCTCAAAGGCTGTCCCAAAGAGGAAGGCCAAGATCTCTTCCTGCTGATGCCAGAGTGCAGGACACGGAATAATCAGTTCAAGTTGTGACAACCCAGGTTCAGGCTGGACATCAGGAAA
Source organism: Varanus komodoensis (assembly GCF_004798865.1). Classification (NCBI taxonomy): domain Eukaryota; kingdom Metazoa; phylum Chordata; class Lepidosauria; order Squamata; family Varanidae; genus Varanus; species Varanus komodoensis. The sequence goes on from NW_025335321.1 coordinate 441,989, forward strand.
AGCTTCCTCACTGTCAGGGCAATAGGACAGTGGAGCTGGCTCCCTGGGGAGGTGGGGGGCGCTCCCACACCGGAGGCATTCGAGGGGAAGCAGGGCAGCCTCCTGAGCGGGATGGTGTGGCTTGGCCTCCCGCACCAGCAATGGAGTGGATCCAGTGGCCTCCACGGCCCCTTCCAGCTCTGCTCTGCTACCATTCTATGACTCCCTCCTCCCTGCGGTGGAGGCCACGGTGCACTCCGGTGGAGGGAGCGCTGTTCAAGCAACCACGCTTTGGGCTGAATGTCAGGAATTACTTACTTACTTAGTTCAAACTTTTGTCTGCTGTCCCTTATGCATGGCATCTCAGGACTGCTTACAATCATTAAAACAACCACAATAAAACAGCAATAAATGACAATTAACCAAAAATACAATTAAATAAGTTAAATAAAAGTGACTGTTAAACATTAAAATTGAAAGTAGTTTTTAAAATAGTAGTTAAATAAAAAGGTTTTAACCTGGCGCTGAAAAGAATATAAACTTGGCTCCAGGCGCACCTCTCCGGGTAGCACATTCCATAATCTGGGCACCACCGCAGAGAAGGCCCTCCTCCGAGTAGGTATTCTTTTTGCCTCCTTCAGGGAGGGTTCTCAGAGCTGGGCCTCTCCTGCAGATCTTAAGGGGCCTGAGGAAATATAAGGAAGGAGACGTTCCTTCAGGTATCCGGGTCCCAAGCCGTTCAGGGCTTTATAGGTCAAAACCAGCACCTTGAATTGGGCCTGGACTTCAACTGGAAGCCAGTGGAGCTGATAGAGGACCAGCATTATATGAGAATAACGACCGGTCCCTGTTAGCAACCTGACTGCTCTATTCTGTACCAGCTGAAGTACCAGCGTTTTCAAGGGCAGCCCCACGTAGAGTGTGTTACAGTAATCCAACCTGATGGTTGGACCCCTCAGATATGGAATGAGCTTCCAAGGGAGGTGGCGGAGGCCCCATCAGTGAAGGTGCTCAAGGAAAGACTGGGGATCACATGAGTGGAGCCAGCTTGTGCCAGGGTCAGACTAGATGGCCTGAGAGACCCCTTCGGACTTGCTATGTTTCTGTGTTTCTGTGTAAGATGACCCTGCTGGGTTCTTGCCTTATGGCAGTGGGGGGCGGGGGACAGTCTGCAGGGTAACTGTGCAGGGAGCCTTCTTGATGGGGGCCCTGCAGGGCTCTGTCAAGGGAAATTCTCATTTCCCCCATGCTTCTCTCTGGGAACCACCAGACGTGAGCCCTGGCTGAGCAATGGGAGGTGCAAACAGAGGTGCCCGTTGCTGGGCTTCCCTGCTGCTGCTTTTAGGGTGACGTTTTCTGTCTCACTGTATTATGTCTCCTTGGTTTGTAATTTATTTTTTCCATGTAATTTGGATTGTTTTAGCAGCTGTCTGGAACTATATTGTAGGAAAACAAGTTATAAATCTTTTTTAAAAGGAAATAAATGAGTGAGAATGGAAACGCTCCCCTCTTCCCCAAGAATCCCTTGCCCGGGAAAGCAGCTCAGGGCAGATGCTGACTCTCCCTGCGATCCCCTCTTTTCCCTTACTCAGCAGTCTCCATGCCGCAAACTATTCCAGCGCCCCAGACAACTTTTGACAAAAGAAAGCCATAATTTACAGGATGCTTGAGATAAGGTTGACCCAGAAGACAAGAAGAAGGGCTCCAAAGTCTTGCCATTTTTCATGCAGTGGAATTGACCGGCACCGTCTATCTTATGGGTACAGCTCTCAAACAGCATTTATGATCTCCCATGAAAATGAGCTTTTCAGCTTTGATAAAAAATTAATACTAGTAAAATGTCAACCTTTTCTGCTGCTTATTGAATGTCAAGAAAGCTGAGCTCCAAGGGCTCCTTGTGATCTTTGGTAAATTTCTCCAGACTAATCAGAGGAGACAAATGAACCCCCATTTGGATTTTGGGGAGGCATGAAAAATTTATTGGTTGATTGTGGGCAACGCAAGCTTAGTCTTTTTGCCACCACCTATCCAGAAGGCCATTCTTACAGGGTTGCTTGCCGTCCGGGCTGCCAGGGCCATTGAGCTATCGTGAAAGGCTGAGAGGGTTTAAATTGGAACAGAAAGATTTAATGCCAGCATCCGCAATAATTTGCTCTTAGCTGTATAAATAGCGGGGGGGGGGGGGGGGCGGGTTATTCAAAGGATGCTTGAAGGGCAGAGTCTGGTCCTTTGGAGGCAAGCTTGCAGGGAAGCTGGACCTGGTCCAGGCACAGCCAAGACCTTGCATGGAAGAGTAGCAGGCAGAGGACCGATTCTCTCCCCGCTCCAGCTGGGCCTTTTTGCCATGGGTAGGGCTTTGCTGGGATCTGGCACCACTCCTCCGGGGTCCACACAGCCACTTCTTCGCCACTTCCACCCAGGAGTGCTGTCCAGGGAAGCCCACCGGGACTGAAGCCACGGGTCGTTCCTCTGGGGGCCCTCTGCCCCACTGGCCAGCTGCACGTGGGCACATGCTGCATGGGGTCCCCCAGGATGCGCTGGCCTTTGGCGCATGTGTGCTCGCCTCCTGCTGCCTCCCTGACACTTGCGACTTTATTTCCCCCCTTAGGCTAAGCACACCCCTTGCCCGTCCATGTGTCCCATTGCGCCCATAGGATGGGGGCCCTCGCACACACACGCGCGGGGAGACTTGCGGGCACTGGTCAGCTGGCACATGCGCGCCTGTGCTTCCGCCTTCTTTTTCTGCCCCAGGCTTGCCCAGCACCTGGCACTGCCCTCTGGCCTCCATTTGCACCTCTCCGAGTTCTCTCCAGCCTCTGTGTTAACGCTGCAGAGGTAAGAGCCGGAGTGGTGGGAAGCTTGAATGCAAGCACACGCACAGCGCAAGTGTCGTCCCGGCTTGTCTTCCAAACTTACCGATCACGTGAAGGAGTTTAAATGGCTCAAGCTCTGGGGAGACTCTGAGTGCCGATAATTATTAATTCTCCCAAGTGTAATGACTTCTTATCTTCAGAGATAATCAGGGAGTGGAAATGAAATGGAGAGCCGTCAAATGAACTGGCTCACAGCTAACTTGGATTCGTTCCTTCATATTTACATTTGCTTTTGCCAGAGGACGAAGTACCTGATGTCTAAGGTCTCTGTCCAAGTCACCCACAGGCTACTTTCCCAAAGCAGGGTCTCCAAGACCCTCCCCCTTTTCGGGGTTTAAGCCCCTGGCAGTGGCTGGGGCAGCCCAGAATATCTCTTTGGTTTGTCTTAGGGCAGGGTAGATAAGCAATGGCCAAAAGGAACCCTCCCTCCCAAAGAAGGACCATTCCTGTCCCCCTTTCTAGCCTGGACAGAATGGGGGCCCTTCTTATCTCAGCTGACCCCAGAGAGGATGAGTCCCTGCCCATGGGCAGAGGGCTCCATCTGGGAAGAGCTTGCCATTTCACGTGGAAATGGCTGGGCTTGCGAGGTCTGGGACCAAAGCCAGTACCTGCTCGGTGGGGAGACGGCAATCCCACAGGTGCTCCACACAGGCAGGCCGTCTTCGGAGGACGTGGGCAGGAGTGCTGCCTGCGGGACACCCAGGGCTCAGGGCTTGGACCCACCCGTGGAAGGGACTTTTGCTGAGCAAGCTGGTGGCAGGAAGCCATGCCTTGCTTCCTCCAACCTGGTGCCCTTCAGATACGTTGGACTACAGCTCCCATCAGTCCTGCCTAGCATGGCAGTTGCAGTCCAGTATATCTGGTTGAGGGGGACTGCCACCCACAACCTGAGGAGCCTGTTTGTTGCCTGAGAACTACATGCAGTGTGTGAGCATGGAGAATGCTGGGAGCCGAGAGCCCGGCCCCGGCCATGCTGACTCAGGAGTGGCCCCAGCGAGCCCAAGTGGCTCCCAGCGGCCTGTCGGAGGCTGCTTGGCGGTTGTGCCTTGAACACAACAGGGCTTACTTCTGTGCAGATGTTTTTGATATCGTGAAGGTAGTGGTCTTTCCAAGCACACCCCTTTTTGCCAGGAAGCCAATGGAAGTTGTTCTTTGGTGCAACCGCAACTGGAGTATTGTGCTCCATTTTGGGCCCCTCGTTACAGGAAGGATATAGCCAGGTTGGAGTCAGTGCAGCGTAGGGCCACAAGGTTGGTGGCTGGTTTGCAGGGGATGCCGTATGAGGCGAGACTGAGGGAACTGGGTCTCTTCAGCCTGGAGGAGAGGAGACTCAGAGGGGATCTGTTGGCGACATACAGGTATGTGAGGGGATGTCACACGGAGGTGGGTAGAGACCTGTTCTCCCCAGCAGAGGAAGGCAGGATGCGCTCCAACGGAGCAAAGCTCAGGGAGCCAAAGTTCCATTTGGATGCCAGGAAGCACTTCCTGACAGTTAGGACCCTGAGGGTGTGGAATGGGCTTCCACGAGAGGCCGTTGAGGCCCCATCGGTGCGGATGTTCAAGGATAGGCTGGACATGCACATGATGGGCTGGAGCTGGAGGTCAGACTAGGTGGCCTGGAAGACCCCTTCTGACTCACTGTTTCTATGTTCTGGTCCACCCTTCTTCAATCTGGTGCTGTCCAGATATTTTAAACTCCGGTTTCCATTGGCCCCATCCAGCAAGGTCAGTGGGCAGGAATGCCGCGAGTGGTAATCCAGAGCACCTGGGGAGCATCCTGTTGGAAAAGGCCAATCTGAGCCACCACTATCTCAGGGACTAGACAAATTTATGGTTTCTTGGGCCATCCAACAGCTTAAGGCTGTGAGAGATTTGCAATGAAATGTTCTTATATTTGATGTGCATATATTTGACAAATACCCAATTCTCCAATCAGTATTTAACATCCAATGATATTTTACATCAGTATTTCTCATTTGACTTGACAGTTGATATTCAATAGCATTTGACAGCTGTCAATAGCAGTCAAACACTGACAGCCTCTGACGTGCGGCTTAACAGCATGTGGCAATAACTGGCAGCTGATGCCCAGAAGCAGCCCAAGCGCAGCTGTCAGCAGAGGAGTGCCTGATTGCAGGCGCACCGGATGTGGGGAGCTTCTTGCACTGGTCCAGAGCATCTCAGCTGCTGGAGGCCTACACGGGAACAGTGAGCACCAGTGGCGAGCCACATTTCCATTTTGAAACCCCACTTTCAAACGCTGGCATTGCATTTTGACCCACGCAGCTTCAGAGCTGGGAAAGTGAAGTAGAACTTTTAGCACTGCTGTTAGCCATGATAGATACCATAATAAATCCCTTTGTGCTTATCATTTATTTATGTATTTATTATACAGATATTCCACCTTTTTTCGTGCAAGGCACTCAAGGCCACACTAATCTTCCTCCCCTGTTCCATTTTATCTTTACAGTAAGAATCCTGTGAGGTATGTTAGGCTGAGAGTCAGTGGTGGCCATAAGTCACTTGACTCCTGATTCTGCCACATTGATTTTTTTTAAATCTCTAGAAGTATCTCGAAGCATCTTTGCCTGAGTCAAGCTGGATCATCCTTGTCTTCATGCTTCCATCTTCCCTCCTGCTGAGAACAGAACAAAGAGCCGCAGGGCAGCCGGGAGGGGTGGCAGGGGGAGTCGTGGCGGAAGCTGCCCCCAGCTGCAGGTGTGCTTTGCTCCACAGCATTTGGCCTGCACGTCCTTCTTTCACACGAAGTCTCGTTCTGCACTGACGAACTCTGGCCGCCCGTGGGCTGGGCCACACTGATCTGAGCTGGGACTGCACGGGCCTGGGCATCTCTGTCTTGGTAGAGTCCCACATGGTGGTCCATTCAGAGCTAGCAGAGGGAATGCTGTGCCACAGGGGCCACCTGCACCACCCGTGACCAGGGTGAACCAGGGTGCATCCCCACAGCCAAGAGAATGGGCACGGGAGTGGCCTGGACAGGCCGACTGCCCCCCTGAAGGACCATCTTGCCTGGGTTGACCTTCAGGTTCGCAGGCCTTATCCAGCTGCTTGCCTCACTCGGCCCTCGGTGTGGCGCCGTTGCTACCTCGCCTGAGCTGCACGCCAAGGAGAAACAGCAATGGAGGCCTTCCACCCACGGCACGGAGTTCTCACGCAGTGCGCATGGAGGGGCATGCGCCCTTGCCCGCAGTGACTCTGTGGAGCACCACCAGGGTGCTCAGGTGGTGCCTGCTCGCCTCACACAGCCGTGCTCGACCCCAGGCACCCCGCAGAGCCTGACGCGCCCTCCCTGCGGAGCCACCGCAGCCAGCCCTGCAGCTGGGACTCGCTGCAGGCCCGAGCAGCAGCCTCACGGCCCAACCTTGGCATTTACAACCTCTTGACTTTATTCCATCTGGCTTGTTCTCACTTTGAATTTTCCGATTCAAAGGCACTCATCCTCTCTCCTGAAAGTGCCTTCTGTTGGAAAGACTCCCCCCCCCCCCAAGTCCAGTTTGCAGGAAAGGATCCTCACAAAGAAGAGTGGAAGGGTGCTGATGCTGCCTGTGAGCAGCCCTGGAGGACAGGCCAAACAAGGTGCATGGATCCGCTGGCCACAGCTGCCCCCTTCAGGGTTTCTCTTTGGAATCCAGCCTTCTTCTGTTTGTCAGACTTCCTCCCATGTTCAGCCCTCACTCAGGAAGCAAGTCAAGAGCAAATCCACGAATGCTCGCAGAACTCCGGTCGTGCCACCAGACCGGACCGGACCGGCAGTCTCCCTCTGCAGCAGAGGCAGCTCAGACGAGGCCACGGGCAACGTGTGTCGGCCTCCGCAGCATCCACGCGGGCTCTCTTCCGGGCGGGCCGCTCTGCAGATGCGCAGCACGCTTGCTGAGAAGTCAGGCTCATGGCTGAGAGAAGTGGGCAGAGTACCGGGAGCAAAGCCTGGGAACTGAATGGATTCTCACCCCAATCCACATTCCGACTGTATTTGTAGTAAAATTATAAATATCACAGTGGTACCTTGGCTCATGAACTTAATCCGTTCCAGGACTCTGTTTGTGCCCAAACTGGTCGTGAGCCAAGTTAAATTTCCCCATAAGGTTCAATGTAAATTAGGTCAATCCGTTCTGTAACTATTTTTTTAATCAGAAAAATGTGAAGCAAAGTGACAACAAAGATCGTGGCCATCCCCCCCCATCCCAAGCACAAACATCTCCCCGCACCCCCCCCCAGCACAACCGAGATCGCACCTGGGGGGTGGGGGGGAGAGACGGGAGTGATTGCGGGCGCACTGGGGGAGGAAGAGACGGGCGCAAACAGCATGCTGGGGGAGGGAGATGGCTGCGATCTTGCTTGCCACCCAATGCGGAGTTTGCGACCCACGTCAAAATTTTAATGAAATTTTTCCGTGTCCCGATTTGTTCGTGACCCAAGGCGTTTGTGAGCCGAGGTACCACTGTATTTCTAAGTTTGCACCTGCACCTATTTGTCCTGTTTAGGTAAACCAGTGTCATCTTTTGTCTTTGTCTGTGTGATGATTCATATGCTGCACAGAAGGGTCCTCTGTTAACACCCACTTCCACGAAGCCCTTCCTCCCTTCCCCAGAATGTCAGGGCCACCATCCCTGTGGGACTGGACTCCTGCCGGGCATCCCGCGGGGCTGCGTCAGCAGAACCGTGGGTCTCACTCAGTTCCTGCCAGTCAGCACCTTGGTCTGCAGGGCGCAGGTGTGTTCCTGAGGGCCAGAAGCTGGCTGCATCGAGCACATACCTGCGGCACTTCTCCTGCAGAGAGGCGGCTGTACCTGTGACGCGTACTGGACTGCAGCTCGCTCCATGGCCGTTTGGTTCTTTGCATTTCGTTCTAAACTGTGGCTTGTTTACTGGAATCACTCATTCTCAGCAGAGGGTGAGCAAGAGCCGCTTCCGCTGGTCCTCTTGCCCTGCTGCCAAGCTCAAGTGGCGCTTAACTCACCTGCCACGTCACTTCTCCCCCCCACCCCATGCTTCGCCACTGAAGCACTTCGTGACTGTCCCTCCTGCTCTCGCTCCGAGAGTCCGGGAGGAGTGCGAGCGCGCCGTGTGCTTGTCTCGCTGCTGTGTGGCGGTTGCAGGCCAGGGAGGGTCCTATCGGCTATCCGTGCGACAGATGCAAAGCCGCTGCGAGGCTGGGCCGTTTCAGCAAAGCCCATCCCCAGTCTTCCGGCGCACGTGCGGGGCCTCTCCGGTAACGTGGTCGGGGACACACTGGTCCTCTGCGCCACAATGTCTTGACTGTCGTCACAAGGCTAGGAGAACTGTGAGCTTGCAGGGAAGAAATCATGCAGCACATTAAAGTCATATGGAAATATGGTTATGAGGCAGAGAACTATTTCATATTTATTCTTCTTTTGCAGCCGTTATAAAAGGCATGTAATGGGGATGTTGCAAATTAGACAAGTGTTTTCCTCCTTGCCTGGCAATAAAAAAACAGAACAAAAACTTCAGAGTTGAGCTGGAAATCCTAATATACGGAAAAAGAATGTTGGAACTGGGCTGTGACGGGAGTTAATGAAGATTTTACCGGAATGTTTTCATCATATCAGTAGCAAGAAAGGGAGGGGGAGCCGAGTAGCCACCTGCAGTGGCAAACTGAATGTGTCAGCAGGTTCCCTCTGTTGCCACTCAGGAACAAAGGGGCGCCCAGCTGGGATGGGCGGCTTCCGCCACAGGGCCGGCTCTGACTCTCCTCCCCAGTGAGCTCGGTGCTGTGGGCCCTTTGCTCAGGGAAATGTGTCCCAGTGTGGATTTCAGCTGTGCACATCTTTGAAACGCACACTTTCCTCTCCCATTGGCGAAAGCGCATTTGTGAGCATTTTTCCAAAATAGGCATTTTTCAAATGTATGCATGTTGTCAAATTCATTTTAGGGAGCCTGTGAATCACACTCCAAACATGGAAATGGACTGCCTTTGACAACAGATGGTGCCTGAGTCCATGTTCCATCTGTATGCTTCACACTGGACAAATCCTGATCAGAGACAAAGTGCAAGGAGCCTCAGATGCCTGGCAGGTGCAGCCCTCCTCCTTAACACTTCCTGCCATCCAGTGTGACTACACACAGTTTACTTTAAGACAAGCACAGAAATGAAAGCGCCTCCTTACGGCACTTAAGTCCTCTTCTCCATGTTATCCAGACATATTTTAAAAATTCACTTTTTATCAAGATGGATACAAATTTCATTTCAGTTGAGTTTTGCTAAAAAAATTCCAAAATTTTCAGTCACCATATTTGGGATGAAAAGAATTAGAGGTTTTGTTAAAAACAAAAAACAAAACTGAATGGAAAAGAAACTGAAAGCATGAGATCCTGCCATTTGGGCTCAGAGTTTTGCAAGGAATTGCTGGAATGACTGGACTTAAACTTAGGAGCACAGGTAAGAGACAATGTTGTTTCATCTCCCAGCAGTCATATTAAGAACAGAAAGAACCTGGGATAGATCTTTAAATGAATGCAAAAGAAAGTAAAGGGCACAAATTCACTTACCCACCTGAGAGGGACGCTGTAACTCGGTGCTGTGCTCTGAGCAGGGCTTCCAACTCTATCCTGATTCTGTGATCAGGGGGAGGCAGGAGAACTGTTGGCCCTTCCCTTACTTTTGACCACTGATAATATTTGCATGTGTGCAATTATTTTTATTGAGCATTTCCAAACAAAGCTAAACAAAAACATTCAGAAAAGAAAAAGAAAAAGGAAGATGAACAAAATCAAATAGAGGTATACCTTATTTTATTACATTTGCTTTATTGTGCTTCACAGATACCGCTTTTTTTTTTTTTTTTTTTTTAACAATGGAAGGTTTCTGGCAACCTGCACCAAGCAGATTTAGCGACACCAGTTCCTCACAGCATTGGGTCACTTCATGTCTCTGTGTCACATTTTGGTAATTCTTGCAATATTTCAAACTTTTCCATGATTATTATATTTGCTATGGTGGTTTGGGATCAGCTATTGTGATTGTTTCGGCGTGGCACAAACCGCACCATGTCGGCCAGCGAGCTGCACCGATAAAAGCTGCATGCGTCCCGACTGCTCCGCTGACCGGCCGTTCCCATCTCAGCCCCTCTCTGTGGGCCCCACATCCCTGAGACGCAACAGTATTGAAGTTAGGCCAATTACTAACCCTACAACAGAACACTTCTAGGTGTTGAAATGGAAGGATGAGTGGCGCGTCTCTTGCTTTAAATAAGGAGCTAGCATTGGTCGAGTTTTGTGCGGAAGGTCCGTGGGAAGCCAAGCGCTGCTGCGCGGAACCCAGAGCATCTGAGCTGCTCACCCTGTTGCGCCACTTGCCTTCTGGCTGTGCTCCGGAACTGAACCCTCCGTATCTCCATGGCCTGCCTGTACAATGTTACTGTTTTCTTACATAAAATGCAGTATTATTCATACAACTACATGCCTATGTATTGTGCGTCCTCTTATATTTTAGGTGCAGCAAGCTGCTGTGAAAGTGATTGTGCATAAACTTCAGCAAAGGCCGCCCAAAAGTCCCTGTATTCCTGCATTTGCAAATTACCCCCAAAGAGCACGCATTCAATAACTGAAAGTTTTGCTGCATCCTCCTCTGCTCGGCGTGTTATAGCAGGGGCGCACTATCCTTCCAGTGTTGTTAGAGTGGTTTTTTAGCTGCCAAAAGAAAAGCCATTTGTGTTGATCTTGCATTCCATTCCAAGAGATGGGCGTATTCCTCCCAAAAGGAAGCAAGCTTTGGGCATATTAAAACATATGAATAACAGAAGTATTAGTACTGCGCGTAAGAGAAGCATTAGGCGCACAGGTGTGTGTGAGAGTGTAATGTCGCCTTTCACATTTGTCTTTGGTATCGGACACAGACCTGGAACAGTGTGGTATTTGGTAGCATTTGGTAGATGGCGGCTGTGCCACTTTGCGCCGGCGGTGTTTGTCTCCTGATGGGTCAGGGAAGGTCATAGCTGAGGCCTTCCAAAAGAGGTCAAGAGGCCAAGAACTCAGAATCTGAGAATTCACACGTGAGTGGTAATGCGGTGAAGCTGGCAGTTTTGGCGAACTTCATCCCTGCTCCAGGCCTGCTCAATATGCGCTTGCCTGTTTTTCTAGGGAATTGGACTTTCTGAGGGGAGCCCCATCAGCCCTAGGCATCCCCAGGTGGGGCTCAGCATGCAACCTGCCTAGGGATGTGTGTGCAGGCAAAGTGTGAACTGATTCAGGTGCTCTAAATGGCATCTCAAGGTTCAACCTCATGGCCACATCACATTGCAATTTATATTTGCATGCATGCTTTCTCCATCAGTTGTGTGCATCTCTGAAACTTGCACATTCTTTCTCCCATTGATTAAGACATACATGCATGCATTTCTCAAAAGTATGCATCTCTTTGTGCACGTTTTCCAAATGTCTGCACAGTGCTGGATGCAATTTTGGGAGGAGCTGCAGGCTGGAAATGTATGGACTTCAACCATAGGTCATGTTTGGGTCCGAGTTCTGCTCCAGAGGTGTGAACTGGATAAGTCCTCCTCAGAACTCAGAGGAGTTGCTCATACATCCTGCTGTCAGCACAGGAGAGCCATTGCTGCCCGATGAAACACTGCGCTGGACTAGAAGTCCTCCCTGAAAGGAGCCCATGTTCCTGAGGCTCTCCCTGCTTTGCTTCTGAGCCATTTGCCTCTTCCTTCAATGGGGTAGCTAGAAATGGTCAAAGGCAGTGAAAATGCATCACCTTTCCCTGCTGGATGCTCTGCAAGCAATGCAGAAATCAGAAAGATGCCAGAAGGTGCCAGTCCTGCTGGCCCTGCCCACCTTGGGGTCTGCCCCTTCCTCCCTGTTTCATCTTCACGGACAGTCTTCTGAACCTGCTTTTCTGCCCACCAGTCCAGGGCTACCCAGCATGTGCTGCTTGCGTTGTCAGATGTATCACTGAGTTTCCTCCTCATTTGCCAACTACCAGACTCTGCTCAGACTTAACTATTCCTCTCGCCTCAGCAGTGATGAATGCCACCCAACAGGGCAACAAACACGCCTCCGCCACACTGCTGTGGAGCGCTTTGGCCTGGTGTTCGTGGTGCAACTCGCTGCGATTCCCAGGACACCAAGTAAAGCCTGATGCACCCCTGGGCATAGGGACCTTGCATCAGGGCCCTTTCAGGTCTGCGCACAACCGTCTAAACCCCAAGAGCAAATGAGGAGTTCTTCTCTCCCTAAAAATCAGCCATTCGCTTTAATGGCATGTGGGATTTTGTACCAATTCACTACCTTATCAAAGGAGGCTCCAAAAGAGGAGCGCTACTGGATCAGGCCCCTGGTCCGGTTGCCTGCCCTGTGCTCCATGTAGTTGTGGGTCATTGGAGAGCACGCAAGCAGGATACGGAAGGGACAGCTTTGCTTGGACATGTGCAACCATGCATCATCCCCAGCCCAAGATGGACAGATCTTGGACTGCCTTGGACCTGAGTCTTTGGGTGTGAGGCATGCACCACAAACATGCTTTGAATGAATCAGTTCAGGTGAGTGGGGGTTGGGGGGAACCTGGTCCCCACTTTGCCTTCTCTCCATTTAAACCTGTCTAAGCCAGTGGTGGCTCCCCACCATGTCTTCTGGTGGTGAACTGCATTGATCAATTATGTGCTGGGGTTTGTCCTGCTTTTTTACCAAGGAGCCCAAAGGGGCACATGCTACCCCTTTTTTATTCCCAGAGTAACCCAGCAAAGTGGAATGAAGTCAGCATTCATAAGCCACTGGAATTTGGATGCTGCTGTTGTTGTTAGTCGTGAAGTAGTGTCCGACCCAACGCGACCCCATGGACAACATTCCTCCAGGCCTTCCTGTCCTCCACCAGCGGCCGGAGTCCACTTAAGCTCATACCAACTGCTTCAGTGACTCCATCTAGCCACCTCATTCTCTGCCACCCGCTTCTTCTTTTGCTGTCAGTTGTTCCCAGCATTGGGCTCCTCTCCAGGGAGTCCTTCCTTCTCATTTGGTGGCCAAAGTATTTGAGTTTCATCTCAGGATATGGCCTTCTAAAGAGCAGTCAGGGTTGATCTCCTCTAGGACTGACCAGTTTGATCGCCTTGCGGTCCAAGGGACTTGCAGGAGTCTCCTCCAGCACCACAATTCAGAGGCCTCAATCCTTCGGCGCTCAGCCTTCCTTATGGTCCAGCTTTCACAGCCATACATTGCAACTGGGAAAACCATAGCCTTGACTATACGCACTTTTGTTGGCAGGGTGATGTCTCTGCTTTTTAGTATGCTGTCTAGATTTGCCATAGCTTTCCTCCCCAGGAGCAAGCGTCTTTTAATTTCTTGGTTGCAGTCCCTGTCTGTGGTGATCTTGGAGCCCAGGAAAATAAAATTTGTCACTACCTCCATTTCTTCCCCATCTATTTGCCAGGAAGTGAGAGGACCAGATGCCATGATCTTAGTTTTCTTAATGTTGAGT
>NW_025335321.1:455393-518334 GCF_004798865.1 Varanus komodoensis
TATGGCAAATCTAGACAGCATACTAGATTTGCCATAGCTTTCCTCCCCAGGAGCAAGCGTCTTTTAATTTCTTGGTTGCAGTCCCTGTCTGTGGTGATCTTGGAGCCCAGGAAAATAAAATTTGTCACTACCTCCATTTCTTCCCCATCTATTTGCCAGGAAGTGAGAGGACCAGATGCCATGATCTTAGTTTTCTTAATGTTGAGTTTCAAGCCAACTTTTGCACTCTCTTCCTTCATCCGCATCAAGAGGCTCTTCAGTTCCTCTTCACTTTCTGCCATGAGAGTGGTATCATGTGCGTATCTGAGGTTGTTGATATTTCTCCCAGCAATCTTAATTCCAACTTGTCATTCATCTCGCCCCGCCTTTCTCATGATGTGCTCTGCATATAAGTTAAATAGGCAGGGCGACAGTATACAGCCTTGCCGAACTCCTTTCTCTATTTTGAACCAACCAGTGGTTCCGTGTCCAGTTCTCACTGTTGCTTCTTGACCCACATATAGGTTTCTTAAAAGACAAATAAGATGATCTGGTACTCCCATCTCTTTAAGAACTTGCCACAATTTTTTGTGATCCACACAATCAAAGGCTTTAGCATAGTCAATGAAGCAGAAGTAGATGTTTTTCTGGAACTCCCTAGCTTTCTCCATGATCCAGCGTATGTTGGCAATTTGATCTCTCATTACTTTCCCTCTTCAAAATCCTGCCTGTACTTCTGGTAGTTCTCGGTCCACATACTGCCGGAGCCTAGCTTGTAGGATTTTGAGCATAACTTTGCTAGCATGTGAAATGAGTGCAATGGTGTGGTAGTTTGAACATTCTTTGCCATTGCCCTTCTTTGGGATCAGAATGTAAACTGACTGTTTCCAATCCAGTGGCCACTGCTGAGTTTTCCAAATTCGCTGGCATATTGAGTGTAGCACTCTTACTGTATTGTCTTTTAAGATTTTGAATAGCTCAGCTGGAATACTGTCACCTCCACTAGCTTTGTTGTTGCTCAGACTTCCCAAGGCCCGTTTGACTTCACATGCCAGGATGTCTGGCTCGAGGTCAGTGACCACCCCATCGTGGTTATCAGGGACGTTAAGCTCTTCCTTGTATAGTTCTTCTGTGTAATCTTGCCACCTCTTCTTAATCTCTTCTGCCTCTGTTAGGTCCCTGCCATTTTGGTCCTTTATCATGCCCATCTTTGCATGAAATGTTCCCTTCATATCTCCAATTTTCTTGAAGAGATCTCTGGTCCTCCCTATTCTATATAAGAAGTCATTCTTATCTCTTCTAACTATTCTCTGGAATTCTACATTCAATTCGGTGTATCTTCCTCTTTCTCCCTTGCCTTTCACTTCCCTTCTTTCCTCAGCTATTTGTAAAGCTTCCTCAGACAGCCATTTTGCTTTCTTGCATTTCTTTTTCTTTGGGATGATTTTAGTTGCTACCTCTTGTACAATGTTGCGAACCTCCGTCCATAGTTCTTCAGGCACTCTATCTATCAGATCTAGTTCCTTAAATCTATTTGTCACCTCTACTGTATATTCATCAGGGATATGATTTAGATCATACCCGAGTGGCCTAGTGCTTTTCCCTACTTTCTGCAATTTAAGCCTAAATTTTGCAACAAGAAGCTCATGATCTGAGCCACAGTCGGCTCCTGGTCCAGTTTTTCCTGACTATATAGAGCTGCTCCATCTTTGGCTGCAGAGCACATGTCCATGTGTAGAGACATCTCTTGGGTTGTTGGAAAAGAGTGTTTGCTATGACCAGCATATTCTCTTGACAAAATTCTACCAGCCCGTGCCCTGCTTCATTTTGTACTCCAAGGCCAAACTTGCATGTTATTCCGGTTATCTTTTGGCTTCCTACTTTAGCATTCCAATCCCCCATGATGATAAGGACATCATTTTTTGGTGTCCATTCTAGAAGGTGTTGTAGGCCTTCATAGAACCGGTCAACTTCAGCCTCTTCAGCACCAGTAGTTGAGGCATAGACTTGGACTACTGTGATGTTGAATGGTTTGCCTTGGATTCGAACTGAGATCATTCTGTCATTTTGGAGATTGTACCCCAGTACTGCTTTTCCTACTCTTTTATTGACTATGAAGGCTACTCCATTTCTTCTGAGGGATTCTTGCCTGCAGTAGTATACCTGATGGTCATCTGAATTAAATTCACCCCTTCCTGTCCATTTTAGTTCACTGATTCCTAAGATATCAATGTTCAGTCTTGTCATTTCTTGTTTGACCACATCCAGCTTGCCTTGATTCATGGATCTTACATTCCAGGTTCCTTTGGAGTATAGATCTTTGCAGCATCGGACTCTCCTTTCACCACCAGATACATCCGCAACTGAGTGTCCTTTCGGCTTTGACCCAGTCGCTTCATTCTTTCTGGCGCTACTAGTACTAGCCCTCTGCTCATCCCAGTAGCATATTGGACACCTTCCGACCTGAGGGGCTCATCTTCCGGCGTCATATCTTTTTGCCTTTTGTACTGTCCATGGGGTTTTCATGGCAAGGATACTGGAGTGGGTTGCCATTTCCTTCTCCAGTGGATCACCTTTTGTCAGAGCTCTCTGCTATGACCTGTCCGTCTTGGGTGGCCCTGCACGGCACAGCTCATCGCTTCATAGCTGCGCAAGCCCCTTTGCCACGACAAGGCCGTGATCCATGAAGGAGTTGGATGCTGTGCAGTTATAGAAATGGGGGTGCAAAATGCAGATTTGAGAGGTTTCTAAAAGTACAAAAGGTACAGAGGAAGCGGCCATAGTGTCCTTGTCTCTCACAATGTCGGGATTCAGGATCATGCAGCCCATTAGCAGAATGTTCCGGAGCGAGGAGGGGCTGGAGTTGTTCATGTGGCACATTATCAACACATGTAACTGAGTGTTGCAAGATCTGGCTAACGTTGCCTGTGTAAATGGCTTTCAAAAAGGATGAGAGAAGCAAATGTGATGCCTTCTGCTATTGGCTGTGGAACCTCAAAGAGCCTCGTAAAAGCCCATGAGATGAAGGAGCCAAGCCAATCACGTTCTCCAAAGTCCTTCAGCCCTTTTGGGCTGAGCTGCTCTGACTAATGAACCCACAAGACAGAGTGCCCTTGAGCAGGACCACACACAAAAGACATTCCGGGGCATGAACAGTACTGAAGGAATATTGGTGCCAAAGGAAGCAGTCACTGTTTCAAGACACTAACAAACTTATGTTTGTGCAGAAATGCGCTGCTTAGGGATAACGGGGTGGGGGAAGAGGCTGCCTCTGAGGTTTGCCAGAGCTTAGTCATTAGTCAGATCCCGGGGATACAGCGAGGCAATTTCAAAGTCAGGAGAAGATATAAGTCCGGTGCAATAGATGTTTCATCTGCGTCACTCAATAGATATTATTTTATTTTTTAAATACAGTTTTTATTACTATCCTACCAGTCTGTCCCCAAGGACTCTGAGACAGCTTTTGCAAATCGTTACACATTTAAAACAGTGAAAATGCTCTGTACGAACATCCAAAAACAAACGAGCACCACTGCAAAAAATGTAAGGTAGCAGCAGCAGCAGCGTGACTTCGCTGCTGAGCAGCATTTTGAGTCCGGTGAGCCTCCTTTGGTAGAGGGCTCCATAACAGTCGCACCCCATCCTGCAAGGCCCTGTCTCATCTCTGGATATTACTGATGTCCACTGCAGATGTACCTGACAGTCAGTCCAGATGTATGTACAGACACTATATTATCCATTCCATTTCTGTTCCACAAGTTGTCAGGCATCTTTCATTCCATCATCTGGCAACAAGCCCTGATGGGTTACACCCAAGGGTACTTAGGTAGTTGGCAGGGGTACCTGCTGGCTTCCATGTTTGAAGGCCTCGTGGAGAATGGGTGAAGTTCCAGAGGACTGGAAGGTGGCGCCAGTGGCCCAAATTTTCAAAAAGGTTAGTAGAGGGGACATTGGGAATTACAGGCCGGTTAGCCTTACGTCCATTCTGGGAAAGACAATGGAAAGGCTCATAATAGCAGGAGTCCTGGTAACCCTAGATAGGGAAGGGAGGTTGGTGGCCATGCAACATGGCTTCTGCAAAAACAGGTTCTGCCAGACAAACCTTGTGGAATTGTATGACAAGGTTTTGAGGTGGCTAGATGGAGGGGATGCAGTGGATGTGGTATACCTGGATTTCAGCAAGGCCTTTGACAAAGTGACCCATGATATCCTGGCTGAAAAAATGAGGAATTCTGGGATAGACAGATGCACTCTCTGATGGAGTAGGGCATGGTTGACGAACCGAAAGCAGAAGGTGACTAATTGCGAGGAATCATTGGGATGGTGGTTGGCAATTACCAGGGTCCCCCAGAGATCTGTCCTGGGACTGATCCTGTTCAATCTTTTTATCAGTGATGTGGAAGAAGGGGTGACCAGTCTGCTGATCAAATTTGCAGATGATGCTAAAACGGAGGCAGTGGCCACCACTGAGGAGCAGATACTCCAGATCCAAAAGGATCTGGACAGACTATGGAAGTGGGTAGGGGACAAGAAGATTGCATTCAGTGCGAATATGTGCAAGGTCTTACACTTGGGGCATAGGAATGGTGGTCATAAGTACATAAGGTTAGGTGATAAGTGGCTGGAGAGCAGCACTTGTAGAAGGGACTTCGGGGTGCTGGTCGACTGCAGGGTAAACACGAGCCAGCAGTGTGATGCGGTGGCCAAGAGGGCGAACGCCACCCTTGGTTGCATAGCCAGAAGTGTGGCTTCTAGATTGAGAGAGGTGTTACTGCCACTCTGTATGACTCTGGTGCGCCCACAACTGGAGTCCTGTGTTCAGTTCTTAATGTCCTGCAACAGCAGGGGGTTGGACCCAAAGGCCTTCTGCCCCTTCCAACTCTAATATGCTATAATTCTATCAATCTGTGATTCTATGAATGCAGGACACTGAATAATAGGCTCAGGCGACAGGAAGCCAGATTCCAGCTAGATATGAGGAAACATTTTCTGCTAGAGCAGCACGACAGCGGGAGCCGCTCCCCAGGGAGGGGATGGGCTCTCCCACCCCGGGGGCATTCCAGATGCAAGTGGGAGGGACAGTCCAGCACCATTCTGGGCAGGGGCCTCTTGCCCCTCCAGCTCTGCTCTTCTGTGCTTTCATTGTATCCTGAAATGCATCCAGTGGCACCTCGGCTCACACACTTAATCCTTTGCAGGACTCTGGTCGTGACCCAAATTGGTCGTGAGCCAAGTCAAATTTCCCCATAAGGTTCAATGTAAATGAGGTCAATCCGTTCTGTAACCATTTTTTTAATCAGAAAAATGTGAAGCAAAGTGACAGCAACAAAGATCGTGGCCATCTCTCCCCGCCGCCCCCCAGCACGACCGCAATGGCGCCCGTCATCTCTGCACACGCCCATCATCCCAGCGTGATCATGCTGGGGGGGGGGGGCAGGGAGATGGCTGAGATCGCGGTTGCACTCCTGCAGGAAAGACGGGCGCGATCTCGGCCATCTCCCTCCCCCCCACCGGATCGCGGCTATCTCCCCATTCGGGGAGGGGGTTGCCACCCAATGCAGAGTTCACAACCTGAGTCAAAATTTTTATGAAATTATTGTTCGCGACCAATTTGGTTGTGAACTGAGGTGTTCGTGAGCCGAGGTACCACTGTACTTTGTCCCACTGACAAAAGAATGAAAAAACACTTAAAAAAAAACAACATGTATGCATGGGGATTTTTATATAATACTGACTTTGAAAACACAAAAGTGTGGAATGTATGAGCTCTCTCTAAAAGTTTTGCTCCTATTATTCATGCTAGACTATGTGGACAAGTTCTGGCAGAAACATAAAAACACAGAAACAAAGCTAGTCAGAAGGGGTCTCCCGGGCCATCTAGTCTGACCCCCGGCACAAGCCAGCTTCGCTCACTTAATATGCAACATGTGGCTGTCCAGCCTTCCCTTGAACACCCTCACTGATGGGGCCTTCACCACCTCCCGTGGAAGCCCGTTCCATATCCTAGGGGTTCAATCATCAGGAAGTACTCCTGGACATCCAACCTGAAGCCTGACTCCTTGAGTTTTGCCCCACTGAATCATGTCCTTCCCTCCACCACATGGGTCATGACCCTCTACCATGTGACACCCCTTCACATAATTGTATGTTGCTATAAGGTCCCCTTTTCCAAGCTGAAAAGTCCCGGCTCCCTCAGCCTCATCTCATATGGCATCCCCCTCAATCTGGCTACCATCCGTGTGACCCTGCCCAGAACTGCCTCTAACCTTACTATGATCCTTTAGTAATATGAAGCCCAGCACTGGACACAGGACTCCAGTAGTGAGCAAACCAGAGTCTTCTAGAGTGGCACCAGCACTTCTCTCGATCTGGAAGCCAGCCTCTAGTTCTATGTCCAAGGGTGGCATTCATATTGGCCACCGCATCACCCAGCTGGCTCATGTTCAGCCTGCTGTCAACGAGTACTCTGAGATGCCTTTTGGAAGTGCTGCTCTCCAGCCACTCGTCCCCCATCCTGTACCCATGGCACCTATTCCTGAGCTCCAAGTGCAAGACCGTGCACTTATCTGCATTGAATGCCATCCTGTGGAAGCGGAATCATCATTCTATGATTCTGTTGTCCCCAGGGCTTTTTTTGTCATAGAACGCACCGGAATGGCGTTCTAGCACCTTTTTTTGATGGATTTTTCCAACGGATATTTCCAAGTGATTGCGAATCGCCCTGTCGGGCATAGCAGGTCAGCAGCAAAAAGCATTAAAATAGTGCATGTGGGCTGCTTGTGTGTCCACGCTGATTGTGAGGGTGCTGCTCGGCTTGGGGCGCTGCTCGGCTTGGGACTGGTCGTGTGGTCACGTGCTGAGTGCTTACTGCCGGCAGTAACTGTTAAGTTTATGTGTGTGTAGAGTAACTGGCTATGTGCAAAAAGTAAATAAGTTCTTTATTTCAAAAAAAGTTGGTGAATTGAACATCTTTTTTAGTGTAAAAGTGTGACCCCAAGACATGAGTTCCGGCACCTTTTCTTTTTTTTTTTTTTACAAAAAAAGCACTGGTTGTCCCCCCCCCCCCCACTTCCACAATCTGTCCAGTTCCTTTTGAACGTGGAGTACCTGCTCCCCAGTTGTGGCCACAACCCCCCTTCCCTTTGGTATCGTCTGTGAATCTGGTCAGCAGACTTGTCACCTCCTCCTGCAGGTCATTGATAAAGAGCCTGAACAGAGCCTGTCTCAGAACTGAGCCCTGGGGAACCCCGCTCATCACTGGCTGACATCCTGGTGATTCCCTGCTGATGGTCACCCTCTGCTCGCAGTCTGTCAGCCACGCCCTGACAGACAGCGCATCAATCTACCCAAAACGTATTGATTTCCCAGCCAGGATATCATGTGCCACCTGGTCGAAGACCCTGCTGAATCCAGGCAAACCAATCCGCCATGTCCCTCCCATCCAGCCACCTCAAAACCACCACATGGTTTATCTGGCAGGACCTGTTTTTGCAGAATCCATGTTGCGTGCCTGCCAAGCTCCCTTCCTTATCCAGGAATCAAAACAAAATCTTCAGTCACCCCTGATTTCTGTCAGGGGAGAGTGGATCTCTCTCAGCTTTGAACCAGTGGACACCATTTTTCCTGGGCCCGGCACGCTCTGTTAAGCTCTCGGGTGGGCCGCTGTGACCCCAGCCTGGTCACCTTGAGCGGGGTGTGTTCTGGGCACAGCCACGCGTTCCTTTCCAGGCCCCTCTCAGCAGAGGCCTGCCCCACAGCAAACCACACTCAGCCTTCCCTGGGCAGCCCCTGCGGGGGTTTCTGCCTTGGAAGTTTTCTCTCGTCCTTCAGGTTTGCTGTCTGAGAATCCCAGACCTCAGATAAACGGCTTGCTTCTTCAAATCCCAGCCATGCTCATTCTAGCCCGAGCCCCATCCCGGGAAGCAGAACAGGACCGGCTGTCCTTCTTCGGTCAGCATCTCCAGTGCATGAAAGGCTGGGCCACTGCAAGGGCTGGGTCCGGAGGGAACCGCCTGCAGCCTCTCTGGCCCCCGCCTGGCCTCAGTCGTGCCCCTCCAGCTCTCCCACACCCTCCATCTTCTCTGCTCTCCAGCCTCTGAGGCCGGACAGGCTGGAGGGAGCTGGCGGCCACCGCGGCAAGTCACAAAGGCCTCCCGAGGGAGGATGGAGGCGAGAGCGGCTAAGTGCCCCACCGCGATCTGGCCCCTCTGCCTCGGCAGCTCTCTTCAGACCTCTTCATGCACCATCCAATTTCCTGACTAAAAAGTGAAACAACAAATATGAATATGCATTAACAAAGTGCTTGATTAATTACGCTGTTCAGCGTGGATACATCTTTTAATGATTATTTCCTTTTTTAATTAGAATTTATCTCTACCCCAACCACAGGATGAGACGAGAGAGTTTTTATTCTGCCATCAATTCTTCCCTCTCTCTCTCATGTGGCTGGCAGGCGGAGTTCATGCCCAGCAGCCCTGCCCGGCTGCTCTCTTGCTGGCCTGAGGGGAAGCTGCTTCCTCACCTCCGCCTGTTATTCTCTGCCGGGATCAGGCAGCTCCCAGAATGGCCTGCAGGGAATGGGCTGCCGGCCTCCGCTCTGCCTGCTCCTCTTCCGCAGGAGAAGGGCTTTGCGACCTGGGCTGGCGGGGGCGCGGCTGCGCTCTGGCTCTGTACGGGTGGGTTGAGCTTGGCCCAGACACAGATCCCGCCCCGGCGGCAAGGGCAGAGCAGGCGAGGGGCGTCCCTTGGTGGCATCAAGCAGCTCGGGATGGTTGAGGAAGTGGTCGCATCCTTGGCCAAAGAGGCTGTGCTTGGCCGTTCCCTCCTGCAGCTCAGGGTGGCTCTTTTATAGAAGCAGCAGATGCTATACCTTTGAGCAGTATGTATGTATGCATGTATTTCATTTCTATATCCATAGCAGAAGCTCTCTGAGCAGTGCACAACAAAATTTAAAAGCAATAAAACACAATAGATAAAAGCAGTACAAATTAAAAGTTAATTAAATTAATTAAACACAAAAGAATTTTAAAAGAAAATTGAAAGGTAATTTAAAAGACCTGGCCTTGTAAAAGGCCACTTGTATCAAGCACTTGAATGAACAGGGAGGTCTTTAAAGGTGTCCACAACGAGGGCTGTCTTAATCTGGCACCAGAGGAAAACAGGCAAATTCGGCACCATTGCAAAGGTGGGGGGGGGGGCACCACCAAAAAGCCTTCTCCCAGTTGCCAGCGCTTAAGTCTCCCAAGGGATTGGCATCTGGAGGAAGGCCCCAGAAGCTGAGCGCAGTGTCTGGGTAGACTGGGGCTGGGAGAGACAGTCCAACAGGTATTGCCATCCCAGGCCACATCGGGCTTCATCAGTTAAGATCAGCATCTTGAACTGGGACCGGAGGCAGGCAGCAGAATTCAAAGGCAGCTTCAAGGGCAGCTGCAGCTTCAAGGGCAGTTCCACATGAAGGAGGACCCGCAAGGGTGTTTGCATCAAGATACAGTGTATATAAACAGAATATATGTACATATGGACCCAATCTGAGAGCAAGCCAGTTAACATAATGCAAACGCCACCGGAGGCAGCTGTGAGCCAAGCATTACGAGCCATCGCGCATCTTCTTGTATTTCGTGCAACCAGTGAAACAGAGCCCGGCCCTCAAAGGCTCATGCTCTAATTGGTTTCGTCGTCTATTAAGGTCCCTGCTGCTTTTGCTGCAATGATAGGTACAGGTTGCTACCCTTCTGGAAGCTGTCCCCGAAGTAGTTCAGGACCAACATTTGGAAGTACTCTGAGGGATGGTTGGTACTCTTGGGAAATTTCTATAGAAGGCGGGCTACCACAGAGAAGGCCCTGCTGAGCATCACTGCAACCCCAACTAGGAAAAACCCTGGAGCGGTCTCACGGTGGGAAAGCACATTCTCTTAAAGACATCCTTTGTCTAGGGCAGGGGTCGGCAACCCACGGCTCTGCTGCGGCTCTGTCGCTCAAAACATGCACCAGCATAGCAGCTGATCTGCTCCACTCAGGAATGCAGCGCTAGTTACGTAAATCAGCTAGCTGAGTAAATCTCTACAGTCCTCTGCTAAACAAGCTTCCCGCAGGCTCTCATGTTACACGAAATGCTGCTGAAAGGATTCTCTTTGTCCCAATGTAATCTCCTTCATCTGAATGTTAAAAGCTGCGCTTGGGACCTGTCACAATTCACAGCACTTGACTGTTTATCTGCTAATCAGTCACTAAACACACCTATACCTCTGGTACAGCCACCGATCTGTGAACCTGGGCAGATTTACTGAGCACCCCCCCCCCCGTAGGCCAACCATGGATAAATGGAAGAAAGGAAAAGTTTCTGAAGAAGACCAAATGTGTAATGGTATGTGGGTAGATTCATTTGCTTTTACTGCTGATGAACTTATGGGGTTTGCTGTTTAATGCATGCAGCCCTTTAGCACTGACTTTGACTCTTCAGGAAGCTGTTCTCCTATTCAAAATATATGGAAGGAGTCCTACTAGTTTATAATGTAAGATTAAAAATAACAGTTTTTAGTGACTGAACAAGAGCTGCAGCTAAATCATAATGAAGATATACATAACATTAAGGTAAAAAAGATATATGCAATGTTATCTTCATTTTAGATGTCAAAAGGGTTTTCCGGCTCCTGGTGTTTTCTTTTGTGTGGGAAATGCTTGTGTGGGGAAGCTTGCTTGTGTGTGACTGGTGCTGTGTATTTGCTGCAGCTATCCCTGGCTTGGCCAGCCAAAGCTTCTAGGTAGCCTTTCAAAACAGCCTCACACAGAAGTCCTCATAATTATTCACATGAGCCCCACATCTGGTGGTTTGGAGATCCAAGGAAGAACCGCCCAAGCAGTCCCTGGAATCACCCGGGAGACCTGAATGAGGGCTTGTTGAGACTCTGCTCTTGTTTGTGGCCCAGAGACCTGCAGGCCTCCTCCACCCGTGTGGGCAGAATCAGCTTCCCCCTGTGGAGTGCATTGCTGTTTAGCTGCCTCCTGTCACCACCTTCCTGTTCCCACCAGCTACAGAGTGCCCGCCCCTTCCAGCTGCGCCTAATTCTCCAGAGACACACCTGGCATGCATCCACTGGGATTTCTCTGACTGGTCATTGTCAGAGACCAAATGCTGGACAGGATGGACCTTTGCTTGGCTTCACTTCGCTTCGCTCCGTTCTTAAATTAAGCCATGCCTGCTCAGTCTAGTGCAGACTCGCGCCAGCTGGGGGCCATCTCCTCGTAGTTCTCCATACTTTGCTCTAATCAAACTCTGCGTATTGGCTCGGCCTCCTTCCTCCCTCCAATCCCCCCTCCTCCACTTTCTTCCCAGTTCTTGTACATCAAAGAAAGAGGCACCTCATCTCTTGCGTTCTCACCATGGCTGTGGCGATTAAGCACTTTAATTGATTAATCAAATTTCCTGTGATGAGAACCACTGTCATTCATTAATCGGAGCCAGATTATAAATAAGAGATGGTAGATATCAGAGGCAAGTGTGTTGACAGACAGGGAGTGCTGTCTTGAATATCAATTGCTGAGTTGCACCCGGTTGCTTCTTAGCTATAGGCAGCCGAGGGACGTGGCTTCCCCAAAGATAAAATTAGACTGAGATTAGAGTATCCCCATTTTAATAAGAAAACACGCTGCTGCGGTGGCTGGCTTGCAAACCACGGGCTCTCGGCCAGGCAGGAGGTTCCTGCTCTGCTGGCTATGCAGTGCGTGGACTGCTTCTCTTTGCAGCGTGTGGAAGGAGCGGCTAGATGCATTTTGCCCATGCTGCCACAGAGGGAAGACGGCCAAGAAAGCACCCAATAAAACATCTGGGCTTCTCCCTACCTTTGATGTCTTCTCCTCTGCCTGTGCGCCCTTGATCTGGAGCAGGTGCTCACATCCTGGGCTTCTCTGGCAAGTGCAGCAGTTCCAGCCACGTTTGTAGACTTTCTGTGTGCAGCCGTGAGGGCAGAGGAGCCCCTGTCAGTCAGATTCGGAGCCCAGGCAGAGCCAAAGCTACCTGCCTCATTTTGTGCTCCTTTCCTTTGCATTTTGGTGATTTTTCAGCAGTTTGCATTGCTGATGTGTCGCTTCCCTTTCTTCCCTGGCCCACAAAATCCTTGGCCTCCTGTGCCCACAGCACCATTGACTCTCTCCAGCTGTGGCAGCCCAGGTGATTTTATGAATACCTTAGGGGTTGCAGGTATCTGTAAACCAAATTACCTGGGTTGCCTTGGCCAAACTGCTGCACAGGACCCAAGATACAAAGAGACGTGCATCCTTCCCATCCCCCCAAATCTGTTCGGCTGCATCAAGTGTGACTATTGCAGGTACCCAGCATTTCAGAGATTGGGCCCATCCTGTCTTTAGGTTTGCAGCACTCCCCCTCTGGGAGTGCTGGAGGGCTCTGCAGGTCGAAGCAGAAGAATGGCCTGTAACTGCTGGCGTGCCCCAGGGACGAGCGTGGGCGCCCTAGGCGGCACTGACTCTGCCGGGGTTTTGCAACTGCTTAAAATAGGCATTTTCCAACAAGTATTTCTCGGAAAGTAATCTTGGCCTTTGCACCTCTCTTCAAAATGTCTTTAAGTATAAATGAGTAATATTGTGTATATTATTATTACTGCTACGGATAATAGTCTGTTTGTAGCTTAGTCCATTTGTTTGCAGCATGTAGAATGGCAAGCAACAGAACTGAGGACACTCAGATACTGGAAGTGTCTCATGCAGAGAGCGCTTATTTCTCTAGCCGCCCCCCCTTCCCTTCCCTTCCCTTGAAATGGAGATGAGCGCAGCCCCCGTGCTGTTTCGGCCAGGGGAATACAGTCCGGAGGGACTCCTTCACTTCCCTTCCCCTCCGTTCCCTGCCATGGGTGGCCACATGCACTTTGGTGGCCCAGAAGTGGGACGCGAAGGCTTTCCCAGTGGCCTCTGACCATGCGGGCTGCCCAGAGCCATCACGGTGCTGTGGCTTCGGAGCCCCTGGCGTTGAAGTGACGTGCGGTCACCCGCACCAGAGATGGACAGATGCATTGCTGCAGGGAGGGGGGCTGCCCAGGCTGGCCCGGCCCGGTGGGGCAGAGTCGGCGCTGGCAGTGCTGCCAGTTGGAAGGATGGGCACCCGGCCCCCTGCCCCTTCCCCCAGCCCGTCAGTGCCTGAGAAGCATTCTGGGGCCCAGCACGCCTCCTTGCCAGGGGGGGGGCACAGCGGATTCTGCAGCCCTGGAGTCCCGCTGGCCTCCCAGAGGCTCCCCAGGAGGGCCAGAGGGCGGGAGGGCCGGGGAGCAGCAGGGCAAGAGCGGACCGCCTCGCTCTCAGCGCTCTTCCTCGAGCAGGCCGCAGGCTGGCCGCGGGGTCATCAATATTTAAAGAACTCTGATTAAAAGAATTACCATCGTGAAAGTCTACGTGTTTGATGGATGAAAGCTGGAGTGGGCGTCGTGCTTTTGGGAGGGCCGCGTGTGCACGTTGCTTTGAAGGTGCGTGAGCGGGCTTGCAGAACAGGCAACGGGGAGCAGCTGTGTCTTCTCGGGCCTTCTTTCGGCCACGGTCGCGCCACCCACCCGCCCGTCAAGGTCCCCGCGCCACCCCGTGTCCTTGTCCTGATCTCTGCCTCAGGTCCTCCCTGCATTTCAGAAGGCAGCCCTCCACGGAGAGGACCCCTGGAGGCGATCATCTCCCTCACGTCTGCATGCGATGAGTTTTCTTAAAACATAGTGGCCCACTCAGAAAGCCCCTCCTTTCTGCCTGCAGTCAGAAGAGACGCGCGTGGTCACAGGAGGCCCCTGCTGCTGGGCTTGCTGGGCTTGCAGATGGGGCCTTTGGTGGCCCGCCAAGAATGCTTCAGGTTCTGGGGAATGCATCAGCATAGCTGTGAGCAGCAGCACCCCCTGGCACTTGCATCCTGCCTGGCCAGGAACCCAAGGCGGACTGCGGGCTCCCCTGTTCCGTTCTGGGCCGCTCATTACAAGAGGGATGGAGCAAGGTTGGCATCAGTGCAGCAAAGGGCCACCAGGACGGTGGCCGGTTTGCAGGGGAAGCCGTATGAGGAGAGACATAGGGAGCTGGAGCTTCAGCCTGGAGAGGAGGAGACTCTGAGGGGACCTGTTAGTGATTTAGAGGTATGTAAGAGGTGCCACACAGAGGTGGATCATGACCTTTTTCCCCCTGCAGTGGAGAGCAGGATGCGTTCCAGTGGAGCAAAGCTCAGGGAACCAAGGTTCAGTGTGGATGCCAGGAACTACTTCCTGACAGTTAGGACCCCGAGGGTGTGGAATGGGCTTCCCCAGGAGGTGGTTGAGGCCCCATTGGTGAGGGTGTTCAAGGATAGGCTGGACGTGTACATGGTGGGCCTGTCGTGAACGGAGCCGGCTGGAGCCGGGAGTCAGACTAGATGGCCCAGGAGACCCCTTCTGACTTGCTCTCTTTCTATGTTTCTGTGTTTCATGGTGCAAAGAAAAAGAAGTGGACCAGGCTTGTATGGAGGAGCCCAGGCCATCCCCTGCCAGGCCCATCTGAGATGCCAGGAGAACCCGTGGTGTGCCCTCCCCACGTGCTGCGGTGGGCGCCTGCTCCCTGGTGCTGCAGGCAGGGCTGCCAGCCTGGGGGAGCCACTCTCTGTCCGAGATGGCTGCCCTTTCCGTCGCTGGCAGAGGTGGCCCCTAAAGTCTGCTCAGCACGGGCTGAGTGGCACAGTGTGACTAGGCGGTCGACCACTTAGCGATTCCTTGGGAAGAGTAAGGCAGGCACCTGTTCCTGGGAACTCTGGAGGCTGCGTTGTGTGCATTCAGCTAGCCTAGCATGGCCCTCGGAAGTCTAGGAGGATCCATTCTTGGCTCTGCCGGGAGGTTCTGCCAGGAGTCCAGGGAGGACCTTCCTGCAAAGGGGTCTCTGCCTCCAAGTGATGCCCCCGCTCAGAAGGCGGTGCCAGTTTGTATCCTATTTGCCTAGGCCATGTGCAGCTACGACGTTTGGCAGGAGGCCTTGCCCTGGGCTCAAAACGCAGCCCTCCTATCCCAGCACATCACCTGTGATCAGGGGCCCCAAGCGCCTACCTGTGCTTTCTGCTGCCCAGGTGCTGCCTCTAGAGGTGCAACTGTTCCTGGGATGCTTCTTCCTGAAGTGCAGCTAGGCAGCGTGATCCCACAACAGTTACCAGCCAGTTAACAGCTGGGGCAAACCCGGGTGGACCCCAGACCCAAGCCAGACAGAGCCTGGGACGAGACTTAGAGCCAAAACCAGCTTTATTCTGGTGCACTATAGAATAAAGGGAGATGAAAGGGGACATTCAGCCCAAAGCAGTGTCTCCCTTTTTACCAGAGGCTTTTTCTTACCTGGGAACTCCTTGTCTTGTCAGGGTTGGCTCTCTCAGTCTCGTTTTCCTCTCAGCCACCTTTTCCTCAAGCCCTGCTCATGGCTGGTGGAGGTTTCCGGCCAAATTTGCCTCAGCCCGAATGCTGAGGGAGAGCTCTCTAATGCCGGTCGTCCACCCGTCCGAAAAGAGGTTCTTTGAGGGAGAAGGCTTAAGAATTTTGAGGCAAAATTCGCCTTTAGTCCACTCGGTGCCCCACGTTGCCACTCCCTCCGATCTCACTGCCGTGTAGCGAGGGGCACCTGGGCATGGTCCGTCCACTGCATCAATGGCCTCCAGGCAGTCCAGACTCAGGCGAGTCGGCTGATGTAAACCGGCAGCCCCCCCTTCCCCTGTGCCATTGCAAGCCGCAGGCAGCAACCAGCCAGTGGCCGCAGCTTCACACGCTGCAGGCAGTCAGTTAGCCAGGCACAGCCGGGCAGCCAGCATGGCTGCTCTGGCCTTGGAGAAGGAGCGATGCCAGCCAGCTAGCCAGCGTCACAGAAGGGTGGAGAGAGGTGCCTGCTAGGACTGGTGCTGGAGAGGACCAGCCCCAGCCCCAGCCCCCCCCCCCCTTTCGCACCCCCATGCCAGGAGTTGCCCTGGTGCTGAGGAACAGCCATGCATCATGCATGCCCCAAGAAAGCTCTGACTGCCAGTTTTCCAAGCCTGCGTTTACAGCTTTGGGGGATTGGTGCCAAACACGGGATTGGTGCCTGGATCCTGGAGGTTATTAGCGCCTCTCTGAGGGACGGCTGGGTGCCCGCTCCTTTAAAGGAGGTGGTAATCAGGCCTGTCCTGAAGAAGGCATCCCTGGATCCAGAGATGGTCCCCAATTATAGACAGGTGGCCAACATCCCATTTTTAGGCAAGGTGTTAGAATGGGTGGTGGCGGGACAACTCCAAGCACTCTTGGATGAAACTGATTATCTGGACCCATTTCAGTCCGGCTTCAGACCCGGGTACAGTACTGAATCTGCCTTGGTCGCCCTGTATGATGTCCTGTGCAGGGAGAAGGACAGGGGGAGTGCGTCCCTGTTGGTTCTCCTGGACCTCTTGGCGGCTTTCGATACCATCGACCATGGTATCCTCCTGGATAGGCTGGCGGGATTGGGAGTAGGAGGCACTGCTTGGCAGTGGTTCCACTTCTACCTCACCAGCCGATTCCAGAAGGTGGTGCTGGGGGACTTTGGCTTAATAAATAAATAAGCAGAGGGCACCTTCCTCTCTCATGTATGATGTGAGAAAGGCTCACACAGTCCCGCCCCACGGAGCTTCCAGCCTGAGGCCTGACAGGGACAGAAGCCCGAAAGGGAAAGAGACACGTCAGCACAGGAAACGTGCTTGGATGGACTCCAGCTGCTTTGCTGCCATCACGGTTTCCGTGAAATGGCGACCACTGGCTCTCCCACAACCACATCTGGGTCCCAGGAATCAGGAGGATGGGGCTGTGTGCTTGTGCACAGCACTGGCTGCAAGTCGGGGGATCAGATAACTGCATGTTGGCTTTTCTCACTGAATTTTGATTAATGAAGCAGGCTGGAAACGGCGATGTCTCCCAGCTCCTTTAGCTGACAGGAATGAGGGTAATCTGGTGTTTAAACTGATTTTGGAATGTGTCTGTGGTTCTAGCCGCTGAGTCCTGAAGGGACAACCATTTGCCATATGATTGCCAGCACTTGGAGGACACAGAGTCCAGTAGCGTTTCCATTGGATGGGAGGCCCTGCATCTCTCTTGCAAGTGTTTTGGGGTTCCCTTCATAATGTTTTTCTCTGATTTTGGCTGGAGGAGAACAGGAGAGCCAGACATTAAGTCTGCTGGCTTTTTTGTTGTCCAGGCCTCCCTGGACCCGATGCTTTTCTTTCTGGCCTCACTTCCAGTAGAGGGTTCCCCAGGTGTTCTTCGGCAACGCAGATGGAAAAATTGCTCCTGGGTGTAGCACCGAGCCAGGTTTTGCACACAAGCAGCACAGTTGTGAATTTTGATTATTTCTAGCACACCATTTACCAGTTCTTGCCGACGCTGATACTGCTTGTGAGGTGCACAATCCAGGTCACGGCGATAATCAGGAAAACGGGGGTGCTGCAGCGTAGGAATGTGGGGCTGGGGCTTGGGAGATCCCCCCTTGTCCACAAAGCTCGCCGGTTGACTTTGGGTCAGTCACGGGCTCTCAGCCTCGCCTGCTTCGTAGGCTTCTTGTGAGGATAAAATGGAGAGCGGGAGGAGGAGTCTGTAAGCCATGCTGGGTTCTTCAAAGGGAAAAGTCAGGATAGACATATAATTGGTAATAGCTAAATAGTGGCAGCATCAGTGGAGGACCGCCAAACACACACACACACACACACACATTGTGCACACAGCCCAGTGTGCATCCTGCTGTCAGTAGCTGGGCTGTTCAAGAGCAGTTACCTTTTCCAACTCATAAATGTTCCCTGCAGGTCAGTTTGGCCCAGATCACAGTGAAGGATGGATTGAAGCCCAGCTCTGGGCTGCCGTGGGGCCGGGGGAGCAGAGTAAGATGTGCCGACCAGCATGCTGCAGTTTTCCCAGAATCTGTTGGGGTCACATTGTTTCCAAGAATGGATGAATGGCATGACATGGAACTTCTGTATTGCCCAAAAGAAATGGGGCTTGTTCTGGTGGGAGCCCCTCCCCTCCCCTCCTACCCCTGCTGGATCTGCCCCCGCCCCCCGCAGTTTCCTGAGGCCTCTTCCAACTGCCACTGGGGGTGCCTCGGGACTTTCCTCTTCAGTATTTGCCTTTTTCAGCTCATTCTTCTCTCGCATGTTGTTTAGTTTCTGCTTCATTTTTCCAAGTTTTATCATATTTCTACTGTTACCTGTTACATGTCACCCGGATTTGTACGCTCGCTTTACTTTCCCCCCTTCTCCGTCATCCATCTCTCAAAATCCAGCTCTTTTCCCTCCAGCTTTTCCTTTCCTTTTCTCCCCGATGGCAATCAAGGCGCCGTTTTGGAATTGCGTCCGCTGCAGGCGTCCTTTTCCTCCCGCAAATGGGCCCTCGTTGTCCCCTCTCTGCCTTGGAGGGGCCCCGTGTGGAACTCTCCCGCATTGCCGGCCTCCAGCGAGCGGCGGGCAGACCTGCGCTCGGCACCGGGATTCCGCGCTGCTTTGGCCTCAGCAGCCCTGCTGGGCTGCCCATCCACCACCCGGGCTGCGCCTGGCCCACGCCTGCAGTCTGTGGCCGCAGGGGCTTCTTCAGTCCCACTGCGTGCCCCCCCTGCTCCTGGGTGCTGGCAAGGCCTGCCAGGTATGGAAGCTGCTGAAAGGGCTGAAGAGATGGCGGACTTGGGAATGGAGAACCTGCCCGAGTTGCGCTGAGGGCGCCCGCACTGGTCCTGCAGCCGACGCACCAAGGCCGGCTCCTCTAATGGGCCCGATAGCAGTGCAGTTGATCGCAGAGGGCGAGAGGCCGGACTCATCTCCCCATGCCCTGGCAAGCCCTTCTCCCGTGGTCTCCCCCACTGGGACTCTGTTTTCCCCACACCGGGACCGCCGGCCTTGCCACTGCCCCCCTGCCCCGCTGCTGCCCTTTCTCCCTGCAGGACAGTGGCTCTTCTCTGGCATCAGCTCACACCTCCAGGCATCAGCCATGAGACTGCTCCAGGTCCCCACTGCCTGTTTGGGACCGAGGGACCACCTGGATGCCCCTGCAATCCCATAGGCAGGACTGGGAAGAGAGCAGCCACCCACCCTAGGAGGTCTCAGACGATCGGCCAGAGGGACGGAGCGGAGTGCTGACCTCTTGTCCTCTCCCCCGGTGTTGCTTGTCTGCCTTACCACTGCAGCGTGGCCCCCTGTCCAATTCCGATTTGACCCCATGTGAGGACCCACTGACTCCTGCACTGCATGATGTGATCACGGCACAATGCCTGGGATTCCCCTTCAAAGGCCTGGGTTGCCTCTCTGAGCAGATCTTCGGATGGTGACCTCCCTTGGGCTGGAGATGCAACAGCAAGTGGAGAAGGCTATGGATCTGGCCTTCGCCACCATCCAGATGGAGGATGCATTGCTGGCCATGTCAATACCACTCCTGCCTACACTCCTCAACTGCATGAAGGGGCCATGGAAGGCACCAGCACAGCTGCAGCCAATACTGAGACACTTGGGGGGTCCAGGAGCAGGAGGTGCCATCCTTGCGGCTGCGTCCTTGGCTTAATTCAGTGATTACATGGTTCAAACTCCTCCTTCACTTGTCCAACAGAAAGTTTATCTGACTCCTGTTGAGACTGGACATCATCTCTCAGGACCAAGGGGTGATCCTGCATCCAGACATCGATATTCTTCAACTCACAGCATGGAGGATTGCCCAGTGGACCGGGAAACCCCTCTCTGTATACAGGCAATCCTGGATTCAGCCCTGCAACCAGCCACAAAGTGATATTACATGGCCTTTGCCACCCTTGCCCAGCAGGAAGCCTTTGGTGTGCACCAGGCATCCATCCTTCAGTTCTTTGGCCTTCTCCATACATTGCATACCAGAGGCTCCTCTGCCGAAGTATACCTGGCAGCGGTATCATTGTTCTGCTCGCTGATAACAGTTGCTTTTTCCCATCCACTGCCCCACTGCTTCCTGAAAGGGCTAAAGAACCTCATCTCACAGCTTTGCTTGGAGTCCATTGCTGGTTTTGCAGGCTCTTACAAAGACACCCTTTGAGCCACTGGCCACCACGGACCTATAACTCCTTTCCTGGAAGGTTCCCTTCCTTGTGGCCATCACATTGGCTAAATGGGCTTGTGGATTATGTGCCTTGTCCATCAATCGCCTTCCTCACCTTCCACAAGGACAAGGTAGTCCTGCAGCCAGACACCTTGTTTCTCTTTAAGGTGGCATCACTGTTTCACTTGAACCAGAACATTGTTCTGCCAGCCGTCTTCCCAACACTGCTGAACCCCCTGGAATCCACCCTACGCACCCTGGACATTTGCAGGGTGGTGGCATTCTTTTGGTCCAGTACCAAGTCCTTTCACCAGTCCCAGAGACTGTTTGTCCATTTCCGTGAATGGTCTATGGGTGAGCCAGGCAGCCCCCAGTGACCTGCTCACTTCGCTTGCCTACCGGCGGGCAGGCCTGTCACTCCCTGAGGGGCCCAGCGCACGCTCTGTCAGGGCATCGGCGCCTCCACAGCAGCCACCCACCAGGGCTGCAGCCGCCCCCCCACGCACCTCCACCCAGCACTGGCAGCTGACCTCAGAGGCTACGAAGACTACCAGGTCGCTCAGCTGACACCATCCTTGTTCGAGTGGCCATCTGTGCCGTCACACCACCTGCCCACCAAGCCTGCGCCGGTGCCAGCCAGCTTTGCAGCCACACCTTCCCTACAGCCTGGTCCCCATTTGACATGGGTCAGCCATTCACCAGCCTCCTCCAGCTCCACGGCCACCATATCAGTTTCAAAGGACCTGGGAAGAGGACGATGACCTCTCTGCGATGCACCAGGGTGAGAGGGGAGGGGTTCCTGCCGGAACAGGTCTAACTCGGATATTTTCCTGTCCACAGGGCCCATACATGCAAACACAAGTGACCACTTGAAGAATGATGGCTACAGGTCAGCAACTTAACTACATGCCATAACTATTGCAGATCAGCACGTTTGTATAATTAGCACTAATCTGTATTAGTGTGAATGCCAATTAGCACAAACATCCAACCCCCCTGCCCCCCCCCCCCCCGAAAAACCCGCCTCAAGGCCATGAAAGCTATCTTGGGACAGTACCACATGGGTTATTTCAAACATGTGTGCATTTTCTAAAATTTGTGGAAAATTCAGTGGGGAAATTTGCACAGATCAAACATGATTGAAAACTTGCGAACACTTTTGGTGGCTGATTTCTCCTGCTCATGCTCTCATTTGGAGTTGCAAACATGGCATGCTTGCATGTTTTGCAAGCAGAACTCAAATTCCCTTACAGCCCAAGAAAAAGACTGACAGTCCTTGAGTTAAAAAACAAGTTCCGCTACTGAGGACTTCAATATGGAAGTTTGGTCTGGACTGTATATGCAGGTGGGCTTTAGCATGAGTGAGGCAAATGCTTGTCTTTGCATACACGTACATTTTAGCTTTCTGTGCATATAAACTCTTGAGGACGCTTCCATATGCAGTTGACCCTCCACGTCTGCAGGGGCTGGAGCACAGGACCCTCACAGTGGACAAACCATGAATGTCTTTATCCGCACTCCCAAACCTTAACTCTGAATACGGTTGCCTCTACAAGTATGGGGTTGCCTCTTCCCTGCTCTTGGTCTGATCCATCAGGGCTTCTCTTCTTCATTTATTATGTACTTAGGTTCCCATTTCCTGCCCTCCCGTTACTCAGAAGTGCCTCCTCTTTGCACCAAGGAAATGCCAGGGAGATTCCTCTCTCTGCATGGCAGGGCAGGAAGGCACATTTTGGATACTTCCCTCTTCCCTTTTGCTTCCTCTCTCTCTATGGTGAAGCCAATTTTCTGCAGTAGACCACAAATCTCTAAAAGTTCCTGCACCATTACTACAAATCGTTGGTTTTCAACTCGAATTTTTAAGTTCATGGGCTTCATAGCAGTTTGTTTGTAAGTACAGATGTTTGTAACTTGGACGCTCGTAACCCAGGGACTGACTATATTTCAAAATAGCAAGACTGGCCTTGTGGAGCTTCCAGTGGGTCTGTCTGGTGCTCCTTTCAATGCTTCATTCATTTTGTAGAATCTCAAAAAACCAGCGCAATCAAAACTATCACTCCTGTGCATCTTCTCCTACATTCAGCTCCTTGATTTACTGGGAGACAATGAGATGGGCGGAGAGCTGCAGGGGGATTCCTTGTTAAGCCTGCACTTGTGTGGCTGTGACTGAGGCAGGGGAGGACATGCTTTCTGCCCTCTTCTGGGGGCTGCTGTGCGGAGCTTTTCCACATGGTTCATGGCCTTCTCCAGCCAGACCCACTTGGGAATACAAGGGGATTTTCGGGGGCCCGATGCAGCACTGGCACAATCCCCGAGGCTTATAACAACTCCTGGCTTCTGCATGGAGCTAGCACATCACGCAAGCATGCCGTGTCCCCTTTGCTGAGCCAGAAAGACCTGTGCCTGCAGCTGGATGGTGGCCAGATGTGGAGCCAGGGTTGACTGAATGATCTTACAGGCCCCTTCCAACTATACTACTATTCTGCTCTGTTCTGCTCTAATTTAAAGGCACAATTCTGGAAGACCCCCGAAATTGCGAGGAGGGACAGTGTGAGCAGCATATGCCTGGCAAAATTCGGGACTGCCCTATTCGAAGCCCAACTGCCCCTGTTTCAAGGTAGCTGCAGTTTGTTGCAGGTGACAGAGAAGCTGTTATGCAGCCAAGAAATGTGTGCCCTTTGCAGCCCATACAGGATCACGTGTTTCAAAACTGAGCTGTTCCTCTTCCCCCAGCCTCATCTATAATGGAGGCTAGAAGATCCAGGATCAAAGCTGAGAGAAGGACTTGAGTTAGTCCAGGGATGGCACTGAAAAGAAGGAATCCATGCCTTGCTACTAAATTCAGGTTCCCCAGCCACTTCTCCGTGGGGGATAGCGGCTGTTGCACCGCATCGCATTATTCCCTAATGAAAGTATCTGCAGAAAGCAACAGGATAATCAGACCTTTTCTGTGTTGCAGTTCTATGGAAGCAGAGAGGAAATCCAGATTAGGAAAAAGGCATGGGAACTCAGGGCTCTCTCTCCCTCCCTCCCCCGCTCCCTCCCCTAAATGAAGTTTCTAATCCTTCTGGCTGCGGAATTATGCGGCTGTGGCCTGTACCCTTGGAAATCTCAACAGAGCAATAGGTGATTTTGCTCGGTTCCATCTGGTTCTGTGAATTGCCAGATGTCTTTCGTTCTGTTATCCATTCATTGGCAAAACCAGATTTACTTCAGAAAAGGATGGGGTGGGGGAAGGTTCCCTGCAATGGATGTAACCTTCATTAGCAGATATTTTCCTTAGCTCAGCATACAAGCAATGAGCAGAGTATTCAAAAAGGGATGCAGAGGCTGAGGAGAGATCAGCTGTGTTTAATGGTATGTATATTAGCATATTTTCCAATAACATCCGTATGTATGTAACTTCTATACTACCCAACAGCCAAAGCTGTCTGGGCTCTCTGAATGCTTACAACATTCCATTAAGACACAGTAAAAAAATGCATCACAATATAAAAATCAGAGGAAAAAATCACCATACCAAAAAAACATTTAAAACACCATATTTAAAATCAAATTTAAAACATAAAATTCCAATAACATAAGTAAGCGTAACCCCATGCAGAGTGCATTGTAGTAATCTAGGAGATTAGGGTACTTGAAAGGCTGCCACAAAGAGGAAGGTCTTCTTGCTGACACCAGAGCCTAGGATGTGGAATACTCACTTCAAGCTGCGACAACCCAGATTCAGGCTGGACATCAGGAAAAGCTCCCTCACTGCCAGGGCAATAGGACGGTGGAACCGGCTGCCTGGGGAGGTGGGGGGCTCTCCCACACCAGAGGCATTCAAGGCGAAACTGGGCAGCCCTCTGAGTGGGATGGTGTGACTTGGTGTCCTGCAACAGCAGGGGTGGACCTGACAGCCTTCTTGGCCCCTTCCAACTCTGCTATTCTGCAACTCTATGAGTACCAGAGCCTAGGTCACTGTTAGCAGGCTATCTCTGCCTAGTTAGGGGCGTAGCTGGGCCACCAGCTGTAGCTGGTAGAAGACACTCCAAGCTACTGAAGGCACCTGGACCCCAAGTGACAAAGATGCTCAAGAGGCACCCCCCAAGCTATGAATCTGCTCCTTCAGGGGGAGTACAGCCCCACCTAGAGCAGGCTGGATTCCCTTCATCCAGTTAGTCTTGTCTGATTGAGCTTCAATCCATTGCTGTAGCCAGGCACCAGTTTAGCACCTCCACAGCTGCAGCAGCTGAAGATGAAAGGGGAAATGGAGCCGTCAGCCTACTGAGGACAGCGTACTCCAGAACTCCAGATGACCTCAGTGGTCCAAATGGCCTGAGGGACAAGACCGTCCCCTGAGGAGCCCCGTACTGGAGGATCCAGGGGACAGAGCAGCCTCGCCCAAGCACCTGCATGGACCCCACCATCCAGTAGGAGCGGAACTACTGCAGAGCAGCGCCCTGCGCTCCCAGCTCAGTCGGTCCAGAAAGAGGCCATGGTCGATGGTACCAGAAGCCACTGAGAGGTCCAGGAGGACCACCAGGGTCACAGTCCCCCAACTCTCTCCTGGCCCAGGTCATCATTCAGGGTGACCAGAGCTGTTTCTGTGCCAAAACCAGGCCTGGAGTCCGACTGGAATGGATCCAGAGAATCAGTCTCGTCTGAGAGTGCCTGGAGCTGGTTGGCCACCACCCACTCAAGAGCCTAGCCCAGGAAGGAGCTCTTTGCCACCAGTCTAAAACTATTGTCTTCTGGGTCCACCCTTCAGGAGTGGCCTCCCGCTTGCTTCAGACGGCCAGGGACCACCCGTCCTTGCAATGAGGCGTTAATCACCTCCCTGACCCAGCTGGCAGCTCCCTCCCTGCTAGCTTTTATTAGCCAGGAGGCACAAGGAATGAGCATGGATGTGACCACACGAACCAGTCCAAGCGCCTTGTCAACATCCTCAAGTTGAACTAATGGGAACTTGGCCAAGGAAACTGTGGATATCTCACCTGATTGCACTGCAAGGACATTGGAGTCCATGTCCTGATGGATGCAAGGGTTTTTGTCCTGGAAGAGCTTAGCAAATATATTGCAGTGGGCCTCAGATGGCTCCCGGACGTCCTTGGGGCCAGCATGTAGTAGGCCCTGGGCAATCGCAGTGACGAGCGGAGTCCCACAGGGTTCAGTTCCGGGACTGATTCAGTTCAACCTCTTTATCAGTGACCTGGAGGAGGGATTAACTAGTCTGCTGAGCAAATTTACAGATGATACCAAGGTGGGGGCAGTGCCCACAACTGGGGAGGAGGTACTCCAGATCCAAAAGGATCTGGACAGACTATGGAAGTGGGTGGGAGACCACAGGATGGCGTTTAATGCAAATAAGTGCAAGGTCTTGTACCTAGGACTCAGGTATAGGTGTCACAGGTACAGGATAGGGGACAAGTGTCTGGAGAGCAGCACTTGTGAAAGGGACCTTGGGGTACTTGTTGACAGCAGGCTGAACATAAGCCAGCAGTGTGACGCGGCCTTTAAGAGGGCGAACAGAACCCTTGCATGTATAGCCAGCGTGGCTTCCAGCCTGATAGAGGTGTTAGTACTTCTCTGTAAGACTCTGGTGCACCCACAGCTGAAGTCCTGTGTCCAGTTCTGGGTTCCACATTGTAGGAGAGACATAACTAGGTTAGAATTGGTTCAGCGCAGGGTCACAAGAAGGGTGCCTGGATTGGTGGGGATGCCACGTGAGATGAGATGGAGGGAGCTGAGTTTTTTCAGCCTGGAGAAGAGACTTCGAGGGGATCTTTGAGTGATTTACCAGAATGTGAGGGGGTGTCATGTGGAGGAGGGCCGTGAGCTGTTCTTTCCCTAATAGAGGGCAGGATGTGTTCCAGTGGGGCAAAGCT
Source organism: Varanus komodoensis (assembly GCF_004798865.1). Classification (NCBI taxonomy): domain Eukaryota; kingdom Metazoa; phylum Chordata; class Lepidosauria; order Squamata; family Varanidae; genus Varanus; species Varanus komodoensis. Next base: position 481,264 of record NW_025335321.1, read on the forward strand.
CAAGGGACCAGGCTGCAGGTTGGATGTCAGGAAGTACCTCCTGACGGTTGGACCCCTAGGATATGGCATGGGCTTCCATGGTGTGTGTTGGGGGGCATCAGTGAGGGAAGAATGGACAACCACATGTTGGGGATTATGTTAGTGGAGCTGGCTGGAGCTGGGGGTCAGACTAGATGACCTAGGAGACCCCTTCTGTGTTGCTGTGACTGGGTGGCAAAGAGAGGATTCAATGGAGGTGGTCAGGTATTGTTTTTTGCCACTCTCAGTGCCTCCAAATTTATTTATTTATTTACTTATCTATTTATTTTGTATGGCGTTGATACAATTTAGCCAGGAAGTCTGCGCTGCTCGTACAGAGTAGCTTGGCTGCCTGGGACGGCTGGCTCCTCAGTTCACGCTCCGGAGCGATGCGCGCTGCAGTGGGGGGCGGCCTGGCTCACACCCAGAGCCGCTTGCACGAACCCGTGGGAGGATCGCCGCCTCCCGGGGTCTCTCTCTGCTGCTGCCGATCATGCCGCAGGTCCGTTGCCGACCAGTCTTCTTACTTTTGTGCAGGTCACTAGCTCCTGACCCAAGTAGGCCCCAGTTTATCTACTCGTGCTTTTACACACTTTCGAGTTGCTAGGTGTGCAGGAAACAAGGTAGTGGGAGCTCGCCCTGCTGTGCAGATTCCAACCGCCGGCTTTCCGATCAGCAGTTTCAGTGGGCCAGTGGTTTAACCTGCAGCACCACATTGCAAGTGCCTCCAGATGTGTTTCATGTCCTTCCTGACAGTCAGGACCCCGCGGGTGTGGAGTGGGCTTCCTTGGGAGGGGGTGGAGGCCCAGAGGTGCGGGTGCGACAGTCTGGGCAGGCACACGGTGGGCATGTCGTGAGCGAGCCGGCTGGAGCCAGGGGTCAGACGCGCTGGCCTAGGTGGCTCCATCTGGCTCACTCCTTTCATATGTTTCTATGTACTTCTGTACAACTAAATTTGTGTACTCTTTTGGAAAGTTAAAAAATGGTCTGCAAGTCTGAGAAAGCACACCACTCGGTGCTCCGAAATCCCTGGGTCAGTCTCTTGACTGCACTGCAGCTTCCCCTGACTTTGCCAGTCGGGACTCCCCTGCCCCAGACGGCAAGCCAGGGCCATGTGATGGCAGGCAGGCAGGCAAGCAGCCCCAAGCACCCATCCTAAGACGTGAAGCACTCACGGGGCAAGCCCTGGGTTTCACCTGGAGGGTTTCTTTCAGACCAGGGGTTCTCTCAGCCTGTCCTGCCTCGATACCTTCGGCCCAGGTGATGCGGTGGGGCTCCTGCTGTGCTGGGGAGTCTGGCCCAGGTGCTGGCACAAGGAGCCCAGTCACCCGTCCTGTGTGGCTGCAGTCTGTCCCAGCATGCTGGCAGGGCCCTCGACGGCATCCACGGGGGTGGGGGGGGCTTCCTCTAGAAGTGTGCCCCCTCTTCACGTCTGTGCTCAGTTCGCCCTTGCCACCAGCTTTGCTCCTGGGGCCCCAAGAAGGGCGTCCGTGGGAAGGCCTGGAGCAGAGCACGTGGCTTTGGGGCGGGGGGGGGGGCGTCGGATTTTCTAGCTCTCAATCTGTGAGGTGGGGTGATTGACTGACTGACCCTTCAGCCTGTACTTCCCCTTCATCAGGAAGACCACAGATCTTTTGGGAGAAGACTGAGCCAAAGTAGGATTCAAGCACATCTGCCTTCGCTTTATCATCTGTGGTATATTTCCACCCACATTGAGTAGTTGAATTCCTTTTTCTTTGGATGTCATTGAAGAAAACCTTGTTGCTGCTTTTAGCATGCCTCACTACCTTATACATTATATTACATTAATATTACATGGGCACAAAGCTGCCAGGCTCTGGAAATGAGACCTTCTTGGTGGTGGTCCCAACTGTGTGTAATTACTGTCTGCTGAGAGATGCACAGCAGGTTGCATCTCTCTCCGAGGTGACAGCTGTGCATTTATATGCACACTCACGTGTGTCATCCTGCGGTTTTTAACGGTAACTGGCTTTGACTGGCTTTGAACTGTGGATTATCCAGTTTTGGATTTGGATGTTGCTGTTCTAAACTGGTTCCTTAAATTTGTTTAAAGCTGGTGTAAGTCTATTCTGCGGAGACAGGCTTTGTATTGTACGCAGTCCTCGGAGGCAGTGAGAAGCCTGTTCTGTAAAGGAAAGAGCAGCAGCGATGCCCGTGCGCGGGCCCACTTTGCCCATCATGCTGGATGTGTGCTAAGAGTGCGTGAGAATTTGCACTTCCTCGTGGCCCTACGGGAAGGACTCAGAGCAGTGTGCACACACTGGGCCGTGAGAGCCATCTTGAGTTGGCTGGAGGGCCTCACTCCTCCGGTACTGCTGTTCCTTGCCATTTCCCCCCGCCTTTTAGCAGGGGAGACAGGCATGGCTTCAAGTGGGAGCACAGCAGTGTAGCCGTCTCATCCTTCTTCCATTTTCTGACCATTCCAGCAGCCTGCCATTTGCCGCGTTTTAGTGCAGGGGTGCTTCTTCAAGGCCGGGGTGCTGCATCTGGCCAGGCAGCCCCAGTGCTCTCCCCCGGGGGGAGCCCTTGCTCCTGTGCAGCTCGTCCTCCCTTCAGAGGGGCTGAGGGGCTCCTCCTGAGCCTTTGGGTGGGTGAGGAGAGGCTGCTCTTCCTGTGCATTTTGGCCTCACCCGCTGGCCTTTGTCCGCTCGGCCACTGGACTGCGGCCCTCCGGGAGCGTCTCCAGGGTGGAGCCAGCCGGTGGGCTGAAGGAGGCGCTGCTGCAGCTGCAGCCGGCTGCTCCGCTGGGCTTGCTTGCTGGGGGAATTCCCCCCTCCCCCCATGCTCACAGGGCTCGGCAAAGTGCATTTCACCATGGAGCTGTTGCTGTAAAGAAGGGTTGCGTTTGTTGTTTAAAAAAGCTCCTTTGCTAGTCCGCTTCTTTTGCTTGGGAGGTGCCTTGGCTGTTTCCCTCTGAGCAAAGATTCCAGCCTCTCATGGGGATGCTGGGAAGCACTCCCCCCCACCCCCCCATCTCTGATTCGCCATCAGACGAATGTGAATGTGACTGCCTCTTCGTCTGGCCTGAGGACTTGGCTCTCGGGTGGGAGGAAAGAAAGGTGCTTGCCCCCAGGTGCTTGCTGGCTGGTACGACGCCGTGCCTCTGCTCCTTCCTGGGGAAGGACTCCAGAGGTGGCCCATTCAGGCAGGTCAGAGCTGAGCCCTTTGACCGTCGTGCCAAGTGCACTGCACACGGGCCCAGAGGCCCAGGCAGCGGAGCAGCATGTCGGTTCATCTGGTCAGGGAAGCCGCAGGAAGCTCGAAGCTGGTCTTGCGGCAGCACAGGGTGAGATCCAGGTGGCCACAGCGCTGAGCCTTCAGTCTGCGTACCCCGTTATGGACTGGCTGGAAAGGACTGGCCCCTTCCCCATCACCTGCTTGGGACTGGACAGGTTGCCTGGACTGAGCCTGGAGCATCCAGGCGAGCAGAGCTGGGACTGTAGCCTGAAATTCATGGTATCTGCATCTCTAGGGATGAGAGACCCTGGGAGATGGATGTTGACTGGGGGAGCACTGCCAGGCAGGGGTAGGGTCTGGAAGCTGAGTCTGAAGAGGAGTCTGAGAGGTGGGCATGTCTCCCCAGGCAAGAAAAGGTTGTGCTAGACATGGTGGCAGCCCTCAAATACCTGAGAGACTGTCAAGCAGAAGATGGAGCAAGCTTGTTCTTGAATCCTCCTGAGAGCTGCAGAGCAAAGACAGCAACGCAGATTTGGCCTAAACACAGGGAGAAGCTTGCAGGTCGTTCAGAATCTGTTTTGGTGGTGGAAACCCACTGGAGTCCTTGGACCGGTCTCCCTGGACTTTGGTCCCTTTGGCACGGCCGAGTCTGAGCTCCTGGCAGGCGTGCCCAGCAGCCGCACTCCCACCGTGTGCTGCGCAGGCAGTGCCCATCTTCCACGCCACTCACAGCGGCCTTTGTCTGTTGTGGCTTATAGTCGGACATGACTGAACAGCTGAACAACAGCAACTTGTTTGTCTGCTGTGCATAATGCAGAAGAAGCTTCCCATCGCACGGCCTTTGTTCTTCCTCTCAGCTTGGCTCATGTTCCCCATAATATGGGTTTACAAATATGCAGAAAGTTCTTAAAGTGGACTGGTTCTTTCTCTCTTTGCAACTGAATTTGAATATAGCCAAGAACAGGCCTTCCCCCTTCGCTGGAGCCCATCGATTGTGCCCTGCCTTAGACTCATCTCACGCATGGCCAGCCCTTTCCCTGAGCTGGTGTTGAACCTGAATCCAACCTGCTGGCCCTTCTGGGCTTCTGCAGGCCAGAGCTGGCAGCTGGCCAGCTGCTTCGTGGTCACAAGCACGGCTCTCTTGCATGTGGGGCTTGCTGAAGCCTTGGAACGTGGGCGCAGCGAGAGGGCCACGATCCCGGTTTGAGAGCCTGTAATGTGGTGGCGAATGGCGCTTGCCTCATCCTCCAGGCTCACTCTGCTCTGCGCTCCTGACACCTCCTGAGCAAGGGCGTGATGGGAGGAGGGCCTTGGCTGGGAAGGCCAGGCCAACCAGTGAGAGGGGCCAGGTGGCAGGGCAGTGCCAAGCAGTGCGTAAACGAGGCAGCGCGGCAGAGACGGGGTGCATAGAAGCACAGAGCGAGTCAGAAGGGGCCGCCCGGGCCATCTAGTCTGACCTCCTGCACCAGCCGGCTCCGCTCACGACATGCCCACCATGTGCATGTCCAGCCTATCCTTGAACACCCGCACCGATGGGGCCTCAACCACCTCTCGTGGAAGCCCATTCCACACCCTCGGGGTCCTGACTGCCAGGAAATGCTTCCTGGCATCCAAATTGAACCTTGGTTCCCTGAGCTTTGCTCCATTGGAGCGCATCCTGCCTTCCTCTGCAGGGGAGAACAGGTCTCCACCCACCTCCGTGTGACACCCCCTCACATGCCTGCATGTCACCAACAGATCCCCTCTGAGTCTCCTCTTCTCCAGGCTGAAGAGACCCAGTTCCCTCAGTCTCACCTCACATGGCTTTCCCTGCAAACCGGCCACCAACCTTGTGGCCCTACGCTGCGCTGATTCTACCTGGCTATATCCTTCCTGTAATGAGGGGCCCTCTTCACCCCGTCTTCCATGTCATTTATGAAAAGATTAAACAGTATTGGCCCCAGGACAGAGCCCTGGGGGACCCCGCTTGTTACTGGCCGCCATCCCGATGCTCCCCGCTAATGGATACCTTCTGCTTTCGGTCAGGCAGCCATGCCCTAATCCACCGGACAGTGCTTTGGTGTATCCCAAAACTCCTCAGTTTCTCCACCAGGAAATCATGGGGCACTTTGTCAAAGGCCTTGTTGAAATCCAGGTAAACCACATCCACTGCATCCCTTCCTTCTAGCCACCTTGAAACCTTGTCATAGAATTCCACAAGGTTTGTCTGGCAGGACCTGTTTTTGCGGAAGCCGTGTTGTGTGGCTGTCAGCCTCCCTTCCCTATCTAGCATCACTAGATCTCTCTCTATTATGAGCCTTTCCATTGTTTTTCCTACAATGGACGTAAGGCTAACAGGTCTGTAATTCCCCATGTCCCTTCTACTACCCTCTTTGAAAATTGGGACCACTGATGCCACCCTCCAGTCCTCTGGAACTTCACCTGTTCTCCACGAGGCCTCAAAAATGGAGGCCAGCGGGCGTGAGCGAATTCCTGCCAACTCTCTAAGTACTCTTGGGTGTAACCCGTCAGGGCCTGGCGCCTTTGTAATGTCCAATGCCCTGAGGAGCCCCTCGACTTCAAGGGGGGTGACTCTAATCTGTGCCCCTAAGTCCCAGCCTCATCTAATCGCCTATGCGGATCTCCCCCGTCCTGCTTTGAGGAGAACACAGAGGCAAAATAGTCATTCAGCCTCTGTGCCTGTTCCCTCATGTCAGTCACTGGATCTCCTTCCTCCTTCTTTAGTGGTCCCACCACTTGTCTCCCCTTCCTCTTTCTATTTACATGTTGGAAGAAGCCCTTTTTGTTGCTCTTGATATTCTTGGCATGTCTCAGCTCGTAATCAGCCTTGCAAAGAATCCTTCTGCAACGGGCCTCCTCCGCCTGGTATACCCTTTTGTCCATTTGCCCCAGTACGCATTTCCCACAGAGGTTCCTCTTTCGTCTAATCCCTCTAACCACCTCCTTTTGCATCCATGGCGGCACTCTCCTCTGTTTCCCCACCTTACTGACTAGAGGTATCATCAAGGCTTGCGCCTCCAAAACCTCCCTTTTGAGTGCCATCCACCCCACCACGACAAGAAAACGAGTGCCGTGGTCGAGGAACCCGAAGCGTTCCTTCTGGCACCACACCCTAAGCCAGTCGTTCACCTCGGAGACCCTCCTGTCCCTTCCTGGCCCAAATCCCCTGACAGGTAAGATTGGCGAGAAGGCCAAGTGGGCCTTCAGCTCCCCGAGTTTCTTCCCCAAGGCCTTGAAGTCCCTGGTGATCCCACCAACGTCCTGCCTGGCCACGTCGTTTGTGCCCACATGGATCACCAGGAGCGGCTGGTTGACCCCTGGAGCGAACAAGACACTCCACTCTGTCCTTCACATGCCGGATGGGTGCGCCCGGCAGGCAGCAAACCTCCCTTGTCTCCAGGTTGGGGCAGCACACCACCGGCTCAGTGCCCCTCAGCAGGGAGTCCCCAACAAAAATCACCCGCCGCCGTGTCTTCCCAGTGGTGGTGGGCGGCCGTGCCCTGGCCCTCACCTCTCCTGCAGCGGCCCCCTTGCCGCTTGTCATCCCAGGCTGGGGGTCCTGCTGGTCCCCCGAGGCCTCATCAGCCCCAGCCTCCCCAAGTGGAGAGAACCTGTTTCCCAGCTCCAGGTTGGTGCCAGGAGGAGGAGGAGGCCATGCTGGCCTCCCCCTTCTGTGGGTGACATGCCTCCACATCTCCCCGGCTGCTCCTTCCGTGGCCCCTCCCTCAACCCTCTGTCCAGAGGGGGGCTGCTCCCGGGGGGCCTGGAGAGCTCTCTCGGCCCTCAGCCCCTCACCTCCCCCTCTGGCAGGACCACCATCTTGCACCGAGGGCAAGCACATCCCTGCCTCTCCTGGGGGAGAAGGGCGAACATGTTGCAGCTGTCGCAGTGGACAGCAACACCCATGACTTCTGCCATCTCCTGGTCTGCCATTGGGAACTCTTCCGAGACCCTACCTTGGTCCCCCGCCTTGTCTGTCCTGCAGTTCCCCTCACTCGCCCAGTTCTCCCAGACAAAAACCCACACACACGCAAGGATAAAATAAAATTCGAATGGGAGGAAAAACAAAGGAAGCGTTGTGAGGCTGCTGTGAGACTGGGCAGGTGCACACTAGGGCCATGTCCGCACTCAGCCCAAAACTCAGTGGCTCCTGCTGGCAACCCGCCCCCCCCCCCCCCGGCACGCTGACGCCCCAGTCAGGTTTGCTGCTTGGGATGGGAAGAAGGGAGCACAGACTCCTCCACTCAGCGATCCTCCAGTTTCTTGTCTCCTGAATGGCCTGTCTCTTTTCTGCCAAGACAGCCCTGCTGGCATGGCCAGACCACATGCTGGTATGTGGCTCCTCGTCATGGCTGAACCCGGGAGGTGTCCCCCTGGGTGCACTGGGGGGGGGTGCAGCCCAATAAAAAGGAAGGGAGGCCTCAGAAGCCTGAACGCAGGCCAAGAGCCCGGAGGAACCAGGCCCCTCTCCCTTGGAGCAACCGATCAGCCTTCCCCAGCAGGACACGCCTCAGCTGTGCTGGGCAGCACATCTGAAGCGGGGGGGGGGGGGGATCTGTTTCCCAAGGTGGGTCTGAGCTCAGAGCAGGAGTTGCCAGGACATGAGTTTGCCCTGCTTGAGCAGTTTGGTGGGGGGGAGCCCAAAACTGCCTTTCTCTTCCTCAGTGCGCTGTCATATTGAGAGTGTTACGAGATGCATAATGGAACACATGGGTCTGGGACCACGATTTATGCACAGATGCACATCTAAACTTTTTAAAGCAGAGGTTTTTATGTGATTTGTTCCCTCTAAAGATTGATTTAGCTTCTTATTAGGGGAATTGGGGAATTGCATATGGAAAAAAATTGAGGCAAATCCAGAAGGGTTTTGAAGGGGGGTAGATTTTATTTAAATATATGTTTCTCCTCCATCCCCCTAGTATTATTCAGCAGGGAGTAGATTTCAAAGCTTGTCCAACCTTAGCTTGAATTTCTGATTTCCTTTGCTTTTCCCTTTCACATCCCCCAAGGTGGTCTTATTAAAGGGAAACACCTCAGCATTATTGTATTATTTCAAAATAAGCTTCAGCAACTTGGATGGCTAAGAGTGGAGAGGAAAATTTCTCATAGTTTGATTCCCTTTCTCCACCTGTTTCTAGAAATTTTGGTTCTGTGAGGCTATCACCACCGACAGCACAGGTGCCACAGGTGATCCTTGGGAGGTGCTCCACCATTTCAGACTAGGGGTCCTCGTGATGCTCTGTGATGTTCATCGGGTTTCAGGGTTCTGCCATGGCCTGATCTTGAGGAGAGGTCAACTTAGTTTAGTTTTAGTTTAGGGAAGGCTCCAGGTGGTGCTGGAGCTGAAAAGCAGACGGGGTTGTCTGTATGTTGCCCCAGCAAGCAGGAAATACAGCGCGAGTCTTAGAGAAGAGTCCATTTGATTTTAGACTGCTTGTCTACCTAAGAGACACGGGACTTGGCCCGTTTTGGCTGCCTGAAGCTGCAACAGCATAGGAGCGGCTGTTGTATTCAGTTGTCTCCCTGGCTAAAATTCTTAGAGACTGAAGATGCATGCAAAGAAGGAAGCTTCTTTATACACAGTAGACCCTGGGACCCCCCTGGAGAACTAGATCTCCACAATTTCTTCCCATGTCCAAATCCTCTTGCTATGCTCTTAACTCTGGAGCCTTCCTGGAGGACAGTTGGTAGGGCACTCTGGACATGAGCCTTCAGGATGCTGCTCCCACTTGGTAGTGACCTGCCTATGACAGCAGAACTGTAAGGAGTACCTCCAGCCTCGTATCACTGTCATCCGACACAGAAAAGCACGTGCTGTTCTGAATGAGCGACCGGGTGCTCACGGGGACAGAACCACGGGTGCTGTGGGAGCCACGAAGTCCTGAGAAGCTCTCAACAAGGTGGCCTCAGCATGCCTGTTCAATCCCCCAGCTCAGCCAGCCATGGAGAGGCCATCACCCACCCCGAGGCTGCCTCAGCTAGTTCCGGAAGGCAGGCTTCTGAGCTGGGTACCAAAGAATCCTGCCTTCGGACACATGTACTCAAGAGCGGAAGACTGCAGGATGGAGCAGCTGGATAGACGGCTGCAGTCCTGTACCCCATCCTGTCTTGCTTGCTGAAACATGGAGAACCCAGATAGGCAAGGCTGGGGCAGATTTACTCCCCCATACACATTTATTTATTTATTTATTTATTTTTACATTTGTGTACCATTCCCATAGCTCTTGGGTGCTTTGGTTGGTGTACAATTCAAAATGAGTACAAACACAATATTCATACAATAAAAACCAATACAAAAGGGTTCTAACAGACAACTACAACATTCAGTAAAATTACCTCAGGCACCGCAGTGATAAAGCAATCATTAAAATGTCTAAAATATGAATTATTCATTCAAGAGTTATTAAAATGTCCGGTTAATAAAAAGTCTTTGCCTGGTACCTAAGATAACAATGGGAGCACCAGGCATACTTCTCTGGGTGCACCAACTGAGAAGGCCCGTCTCCTGTTTTCCATTCCCCGCACCTCTTTGGGGGCAATTCCCTGAGAAAAGTCTCTGACTGATCTTAGAGGTTGGGTAGGAACATGTAAGAGTAGGTGCTCCTTCAGGCATCCTGGTCCCAGGCCATTTAGGGCTTTATACATCAAAACAACGCTTTAAATTGAGCCTTGGCCTCAACTGGTACCCAGTATAATTGGCAAAGAATTGGCATAATATGGACACATGAGCTGGTCCTTCTTAACAAACGCACTGCCCTATTCTGAGCCAGTTGAAGTTCCCAGACCATCTTCAAAGGCAGCGCCGCAAAAAGCGTGTTGTAATAGTCCAACAGGGCGTGGGCGGCGGTGGCCACGCTCTGCCTGTCCAGGTGGGGCCGAAGTTGGTAAATTAATCATAGCTGAAAGAAGGTGCTCCTGGCCACTGAGCTCACTTAAGACTCGAGGGATAGGAGCACCCCTTGACTGTGGGCCCCGACTGTTAGGGGGAATGTGACCCTGTCTAGGACAGGTTAAAATGCCCCCAGTTGGACAGATCTGCCCACCAGCAGTACCTCCATCTTATCTGGATCAAGACTCAGTTTACTGGCCCTCACCCAGTCCATCATTCAGTCCATTACCGAGTTCAGGCAGCAGTTCAAAACAGACACCACCTCACCTGGGTTAGGTGAAAAAGAAAGGTAGACCTAAATGTCATCTGCATATGGATGACTTCTCAGCCCCTACCTCCTGAAAGCCTCTTCCAGTGGTTTCATGTAGATGTTAAAGAGCATGAGGGACAAAATGGAGCCCCACGGAACCCATGGCATAACGGCCATGGCACAGAGCAGCAATCCCCAGCCCTGCCTTCTCAGCCAGGAAGGAGTGGAAGCATCACAAGGCAGTGCTTCCTACTCCCGGCCCAGCCGATCTGTCTACAAGAACACCATGTCAGTGGCGGTGAACTCTGCTGTGAGGTCCAGGAGAACCAGCAGCATCACACTTCCCCATCGATCTCCTGGCAAAAGTCGCCTCACAGACCAAGGAAGCCTCCATTTTCAGCACAGGCCTAAAACCCCAGTTGAAATGGATCTAGGTAATTCGTTGCATCCAAGAGTGCTTGGAGCTGCCTGGCCACCAACTGCTCAGGCACCATGCTCAGGAAGGGAATGCCTGCTGCAGGTCTCTCGTTCTTCACTTCCCCTGGGTCCAGGCTTTTGAGAAGTGGTTTCGGAGCAGCCTCCTTTAGGGAACCCGGCACCCCCGCTCTTAAAGAGGCTGTCCTGGGGCTGGAGCACTCTTCCCACACATTCGCACAGGAGGCGGCAGTTAGAGCTTTAAATCTTTTATTCTAAGAAACTTCAAAGCTACACAGACAACAAAGGAACTCGTAATGATGATGTTAATGACGATGTTGTCCCCCTCTTTCTGAGGGGGATCAGATTACGAAACACTCCTGGCCCATCTGGGACGCCCCTCCCGGGGCGGGTCAGACCAGCTTCTCTCCCTCCTCCTTTCCCTTTCCCTCGACTCCAGAAGCCCCAAACGGCCTGCTCTCCTCCTATCTCCAGCGAGCGGAAGCTACACTTTTCCCAGGGTCTTTATCTCCTGCTTGTCTTGCCGTTTCCGCGGTAAGCTGCTCACCTCCCTCTGCCCTCATTCCATTATCAGTTTCTGCTGAAAAGCTGCCTGTCTCCTCTGCCTGAAAAACTCCATCAGAGTCAGAGAGCAGGGCGGGGTGTTAGTACAGTGGGCACCAGGTAGAAATCTCCCTGCTCTGGGGCTTGAGTCTCACAGGGAGCGCCCTGCTCTCTCAAGCGCCCAGCGACTCCTCTGAGCCGTCGCACACGGCAGAGGCATTGGCAGCTTCCTGGGTCCAGGTGCAACCTCCCACTTTAGGTCTGCGACTCAGCCAAGATAGGCAAGGGGGGAGCAAATGAATGGTAGGACAAACGTAACCCAGCACCTTGTCCATATCAACAGGCCTCAAGAACTGGAACTCATCCATCAAAACGAGACCAGACAGTGCTGTGGACACCTCTGTTAATAGATTTAAATTAACTGTAGAGTCCAATTCACAATGGGTGAGTGACGTTATCCTCAAGATGATGAGCAAATTCATGACAGTGAGCTATCAAGGGTTCAATAGCCCCACCTGATGGCCCAGACTGCAAAAGGCCTCAAACCACTCAGAGGAGTTTGGCCAGGCAGCCTAGGAAGATGCAATGCTGGTGGTAAAAAATGACATTTTGATCTTCTCTGCCACAGTATAGGGTTGATAATGATCTCTAAGCCATATTTGATCCAGCACATAACACGATCCCTTCCACCTGCGCTCTGTCTGTCTCCCCTCTAGCTTCATTGCCGTAAGCGCAGGGGTATTTCTGTGAGGCCCTAATGCTGGGAACAATTGACAGCAAAAGAAGAAAGGGGCGGCAGAGGATGAGGTGGAAAGCCGGTGTGAGCTTGAGTGGACTCCGGGGGATGGTGGAGGACAGGGAGACCTGGAGGAGTGTTGTCCATGGGGTCGCGATGGGTTGGGCACGACTCCTCAGAACTAGGAAGCACGTTCTGTGAGGAGGTGGGACTCTGCTGGAGCGGAGAAGGCACTTAGGTGCAATCATGTGAACCACGGGAGTCATTTCCACATTCTGCAAGGTGGCAGGAGCACCAGCCCATAAGAGCCAGATCATCCCGCTGAGCCCTCTGGAAACCATCAGGAGCCATTAGTCTCTGGGGGTGGACCATCCTAATAGGTCTCCCACCCTTGCAGCGGGAGAAAGGGGCCAAAGGTCTGAACCTCATCAGCAAGTGATCTGACCATGACAGAGGCGTAAAGTTAACCATTCAACTTCAAGATCACATCCCCCTGTCCAGTCAAGAAAACCAGGTCCAAGGTGTGTCCTTCTACACATGTTCGGCTGATGAAATGTTGAGATGGCCCCATGCTTGTCAGGGCAGCTATGAAGTCCTGAGCCACCCTGGAAAGGCAGTTTTAGCATGGAAATTCAGGTCCCCCTGAACCAACATTCTGGGGGGCCTCAATACCACCTCCGTCAGCTCAGGCAGGGCACTGCCGGGCCACAGGGTGGGTGATACACTAGCAGAATTGCTAATCTGTCTAGAGAGCCCAATGCAAGATACAAACATTTGCCAGACAAATGGTCAAGGATCTTCTAGTTGGGCGACATGACTTCACATCTCCAGGGCCAGGTGACCTGCATCCCAGAGTCATAAAAGAGCCAGCAGAAGAACCCTCAGAACCACCATCTATCTTCTTTGAGAGTTCATGGAAGACAGGAGAAGGGCCAGATAACTGGAGAAGGGCTAATGTTGTCCCTATCTACAAGAGAGGGGAAAAAAGATGAACCCAGAAACTATAGATCAGTTAGTCTAGCATCAATCCCTGGAAAAATTCTACAGCAAATTATAAAACAGTCTGCAAACACCTTGAAGACAATGCAGTAATTACTAGAAGCCAATGTGGATTTTGCAAGAACAAATCCTGCCAAATGAATCTAATTCCATTTTTTTACTGGGTAACCTCCCAAATTGAATGTGGGGAAGCAATGGATGTGCTCTGTCTAGACTTTAGCAAAGCCTTCGACAAAGTGCCCCACAACATCCTGATGACCAAATTAGCAAAAAGCAGGCTAGATCATGCAACCATTCGATGTGTCCACAACTGGCTGCAAAATGGGACTCAAAGAGTGCGCGTCAGTGGCAGGTTCCCAGACTGGGGAGAGGTGACGAGTGGGGTGCCACGGGATCCCGCCTTGGGACCAGCGCTCTTCAACGTGTTTATTTAGGTGAGGAAGTGCAAGGAAAGGTAATTAAATCTGCAGGCGGCACAAAGGAAATACCCTGGAAGGCAGAGGTAGGATACAGGGTGACCTCAATAGGTTAGAACGCTGGGCAGAGAGCAACAGAAGGACAATCAGTCAGGACAAATGCCAGGTCCTCCACTTAGGAACAAGAAACAAATGCACCGTCACAAGATGGGGAACACTTGGCTCAGCAATACTGCAAATGGGAAGGATCCTGGGGTTGCTGTAGATCACAAGCTAAATAGCAGTCAACAATGTGATGCAGCTGGAAAAAGGGCAAATGCTATTTTGGGCTGCATTAACAGAAGCATCACCTCCAAAATATGTGAAATTTTGTGCTGGGTATACTAGTTCCCCTATACCCAGCACTAGTCAGACCTCACCTGGAGTCCTGTGTCCAGTTCTGGGCACCTAAGTTTTAAAAGGATGCAAAAAGGCTGGAAAGTGTCCAGAGGAGGGCAACAAGGATGATTCAAGGACAGGCAACGACCCCCTATGAGGAAAGGTTGAAAGAACTGGACATGTTCAGCCTCAGGAAGAGATGTTTCAGGGCCCCACAAGTACCCGAAAGGCTGTCACGAGGGCAGAGCACAAGAGCTCTTCCCCAGAGTGCAGGTCATGGAATAACGGACTTAAATTAAAAGATACCACTTTTAGATTAGACTCCAGGAAGAATGTCCTTACTGTTGGAACAGTACAACAATGAAATTACCTGGGGAAGTTGTGGGCTGTCCCTCTCTGGAGACATTTAGACAGCGTCTGGACAGCCACCCAAGAGGGATGGTGTGACTTAGTGTCCTGCGCCAGCAGGGGGGTGGATGTGCTGGCCTCCTGGCCCTTCCCATCTCAACTCGCAATAGATCTTAGGGTAACCTGTTCCCGAGTGAACAGGAGACCTAGAGAGGGAGAGGGAATTCTTACAGATTGCAGTCAGCCCCCCTCCCTGGCCCTCAGGGTGCTGCAGGTCTGCACTGAGTAGCCGGGCAGGCACAACCGGGAGAAGGCAGACCCTCCTCCTCCCCGCCCAGGCCTCCGCGGCGCATGCCCAGTCAGCCCTCCCCTCCAGGGCTCCCCTCAGCAGAGTGGACTGTCATCAGAGCTGTCCTGGCTTCCTGGAATGGGGGCAGCTTGGTAGATGGGCCTGGAGCCTGATCTGGTGGGAGGAAGAACTGGCATGTGTCCGGACGGAGGCCGAGGAGTTCAGGGCCTCTCTGCACGGCTGGGGAATCCGGGAAGAGGCAACAGGCTGGAGCTCGGCTGAGACCTGCAAGGGCAACCCAGACCTTCTTGCTGCTGCCTGTTCCCTCCACTGGCTTTCCTCTGTTGTGGGATGTTGATTCATTTATTTCACGTTAAAAGAAGATCACGGACCCAGGAGGAAGGAATTCCACCATCTCTGTCCAGCCCATTAATTCCACAAGCTCAGGACAGAATTAACCTTGGCAAGCTTTCTAGAGGGGAGAGTAATTCTAGCCATAAAAATCTGCTGATTAAAGCTGGTTTCAGGGATTCGATTTCACTTAATGCCTTGGCTGGCAGCCCAGTGTAGCATTAACATCGCCACAGATACGCAAACCTCTCTGTTGCCGTTGGGTGGTATGTGGAGGGTGTTTTACTTCTCCAGTTAAAACAAAATCAAGCTAATGAAACCCCCCTTTGCATGTTTTAAGCAAGAATTCATTTTAAGAACTCCCTTAATAAAGTGCATGTAAAAGGCGGTGGCGGCGGCGGCAGCAGATGAATGGCAGCTGGCGATTCGCATCCGTCCAGTTGGGGCTGTGGGGGGGGGCGGGGCGAGAGGCGCACACGTGTTGCTTGCACCCACAGACCTTGCTCGGCAACGTGGGTGTCCCAGGAAGAAGAGGGCGGCTTCAGGGAGCGCCCGTGAGCCTGGGAGATCCCGCCCTGCGGCCATTTGGGGAGGAGAGCACTTTAGAGCCGAACTCCTGCCTCCAAGCGGGCTGGCTGTGGCGCTTGCTCCTGGCGCGGGGTCGGGAGAGCCTTGCAAAGCGCTTGCGGGGCTTCGGCTGTCCGGCCTCCCCGGCTTCTCTGCGCAGTTTTCCTTCTCTTTGGCCCCAACTGCTCCACCCCATGGGGAGCACCATGTGGATTCCACACCTTTGCCCCACGCGCAGGGGCTGCAGCTGGGTGCGTTACGG
This sequence comes from Varanus komodoensis, assembly GCF_004798865.1. Taxonomy (NCBI): domain Eukaryota; kingdom Metazoa; phylum Chordata; class Lepidosauria; order Squamata; family Varanidae; genus Varanus; species Varanus komodoensis. The sequence continues at coordinate 496,943 of NW_025335321.1, forward strand.
TCCCTGGCCACCTGCCCCCGGGGGCGCTCCCAGGGGTGCCGTCTTGTTCATTGGAAGCGTGGGCGGGAGGAATGCACGGGCTGCTGCATCGCCCGCGTGCAGAGTCGCCAGGCCGGGAGGACAGGGGCCGACAGGGAAAGAGGCGGGCTGGGTGAGGAGGCTCTCAGCACGGCCCGGCCAGCTTCGCATCCGTGCTCTTCAAGGTGGGATGGCTCTGGATGGCTCTCTATCGAACTCTGTGACTGCGGACCTCGAGTTGCCGTCCCTTTTTTCTCACCAGCTCCTCCTCTTTAGCAACCACATGGAAGGCAGGCATGTCACCGTCCAATCCATGGACTTCTTGAATCGGGGCATTACAGTTGGGTTAGAGCTTTATCTCAGTTCATTGAAAAAAATATTCCCAAACTCCATGAAGTTTTACATTGTTAGGAGAGAAAGAACTTAAGATTTTAAAAATATGAATGTGAAAGTAGGTGACATGGGCAGATTAATGACCCTTCCTTCTTACACCCCTTAAGGCAAGAGTCTTCAACATATTTAGGTCCAGGGGGCCAATCTGGGAATCTAAGAAACTGCTGTAGGCACCACAGCCTAAGTGATCCTGTGATGGAGTGGTGAGGGCTCCAAAGAGACCAGTAGCGGTGCCCAGGCTGGGAGCGGAGAGAAGTAGCACAAGAAAGGGCCGGGTGGGAGAGACACTGCAAAGGCAGGAGCTAGCATGGTGGGAGGGGCAAGAAGGATGGGGTGAGAAGCAGAGGGAAATGGTGTGGGAAGGGGCTGGGGGGAGAAATAGAAACATCGAAACAGAGCGAGCCAGAAGGGGCCTCCGGGCCACCTTGTCTGACCCCCCGGCTCCAGCCGGCTCCGCTAACGACATGCCCACCATGTGCATGTCCAGACAATCCTTGAACACCCGCACTGATGGGGCCTTTATGACCTCTCGTGGAAGCCCACTCCACACCCTCGGGGTCCTAACCATCAAGAAGTACTTCCTGGAATCTAAATGGAACTTTGGCTCCCTGAGCTTGGCTCCGTTGGAGCGCATCCTGCCTTCCTCTGCAGGGGAGAACAGGTCTTCACCCACCTCCGTGTGACACCCCCTCACATACCTGTATGTCGCCAACAGATCCCTTCTGAGTCTTCTCTTCTCTAGGCTGAAGAGACCCAGTTCCCTCAGTCTCGCCTCTTCCTCAGTCTCACCCCTTCTTCCATGTCATTGATGAAAAGATTAAATAGGATTGGGCCCAGGACAGAGCCCTGGGGGACCCCGCTTGTCACTGGCCACCATCCCGACGATTCCCCACTAATGGTTACCCTCCACTTTCGGTCAGTCAAGCATGCCCTAATCCACCAGACAGTGCTTTGGTGTATCCCAAAATTCTTCAGTTTCTCCACCAGGATATCATGGGGCACTTTGTCTTGCTGAAATCCAGGTATACCACATCCACTGCATCCCTTCTGTCTAGCCATCACGAACCATAGAACTCCACAAGGTTTGTCTGGCAGGACCTGTTTTTGCGGTCAGCCTCCCTTCCCTATCTAGCATCACTAGATCTCTCTCTATTATGAGCCTTTTCATTGTTTTTACAATGGACGCAAGGCTAACAGGTCTGTAATTCCCCATGTCCCTTCTACTACCCTTTTTGAAAATTGGGACCACTGATGCCACCCTCCAGTCCTCTGGAACTTCCAGGAGGCCTCAAAAATGGAGGCCAGCGGGCGTGAGAGAACCCCTGCCAACTCTCTAAGTACTCTCAGGTGTAACCCGTCAGGACCTGGCACCTTTGTAATGTCCAATGCCCTGAGGAGCCCCTCGACTTCAAGGGGGGTGAAAGAAGCCCTTTTTGTTGCTCTTGATATTCTTGGCAAGTCTCAGCTCGTAATCGGCCTTAGCCTTATGAGGAGAGGAAAGACTAATGAGGAGAGGAAAGTAACAGCAAAATAATTGGTGAGTGGGGGAAAAGGAGCGAGGGAAAGGGTCAGGTACAGAGAGAAACAGCAAGGGCTGAGGGAGAAGGAGCAAGGGGAGGGGGAGGGAGAAGGAAATGGATTGTGGGAGAGAAGTAGCAAGAGAGGGAAACTGCCAGGAAGGGGAAAGAGCAAGGCTCAAGGCGGAGAGTGGGGTAGTGGAAAGAGCAAAGGGCAAAGGCCGCAGTGGGCAGAAAGGGCTTGAGCAGGACTGGGAAGGAACACGTCCCTTCCCAGCTTTCTTGTGGAACAGCTGAGCTGTGACCGGCTTGGGAGCAGGAAGGAGAATGGGGTGTCCTGCCCTTTTTGGGGTCTCTTCTTACTATTTTTAAAAAGTTTGAAAGGATCAAGGCGTGAGTGAAGAGCCTCCCCAGAAGTACCACGGTCCCTGAGCACCATGTCGGCAGCCCCTGCTCTGGGATGCTGCTCAGGGAGCGCGGCTCCTTTGCAAAGTGCACATGGACAGAGCAGCCCAGAGCAGCTGGCGTGAAAGTCTGCGATCTCACACAGCGGCGGCTGGTGGAAGGGAGGAAGCCCCAGGCGGCGGTTGGACCAGGCAGCCTGCAGGAAGGGTTCGGGCGCTCCTCTTCCATAGCTGCTGGGAGCCTCCACCGGAGTCCAACGGGCCACTTTCATGGGGTGAGTCGTGTGCCACCAGCAAAAATCCGGCAGGCTTTCGAGTGCTCGAGATGCCGGCTTCCTTCTGCTGTGGCAGACTAACAGGGCCACTTTTCTTGAAACGAGGCATGTGGAGGGGCTCCTGGGACAGTTGTCTTACATGCCTGCCCAGAGGAGAGATAAATTCTGTGGTTTGACCTCTGATTGGCAGCACAATATCCCAAAAGCTGCTTTTGACAAAGTGGGATTGGAGGGCACGACCTGACACTGAAGGCCTTGTCCCTGCTCATCTTGTTATGAATGTGTGCAAAGGGCTTTGCTGCTGCCTGCAGCAACAGCAACAAAATGCGTGGAACTGCTGAGGCTGGCCGGGGCTGCCATTGCTGCTTGGCCAGAAGCAGCACAGGCTTCCCAGGGCCTCCCTTCTCCTGGCTAGTGTGGACTTGCGAGACGTCTCTGCTTTCCAGGTGACTCCAGCCTTTGCAGGAGCAAGGAAGACGATCTTGTGGATCACTGACTGGTCAAAGAACAGAAGACAGGGGGTCGGAACAAATGGCAGTTTCTCCCAATGGAGAGATGTCACCAGTGGGTTACCACGGGGTTCTGTGTTAGAACCAATGCTTTTCACTCCATTCATAAATGTTCTAGTATCAGGGGTAAGCAGTGATGTGGCCAGGTTTGCTGAAGACACTAAACAGGTCAGGGTGGTTAAAGCCAAAAGGGATGATGAGGCGCTCCGAAGGAATGGCTCCAAGCTGGGAGAAGGGGATCCGAATGGGAAATGCGTTTCAGAGTAAGCAAGTGTAAAGTAATGCATGTTGGTGGAAAAACTCCCAACTTCAAGTAAAGGTTGATAGTCACTGTTAGACCAGAGCCTGAGAATGATCTTGGGGTAGTGGTGGACATCTCGATGAAAGTGTCAGCCCAGCGCGCAGCTGCTGTGAAAAAGGCCAACTCTGTGCTAGGCATAATTAGGAACGGAATATAAAACAGAACTGCCAGGCAGCCCCTGGCAGACAACTGAGACTGGTCAGCCTAGAAAAAAAGTTGATAGAGGTGTCTAAAATGATGCATGGCTTTCTTCACACAGCATAGAATTGAACCATGGAATTAGCTGCGCAGGAAGAGGTGATGGCTTTAGAAAGGGACTGGACAGAGTCATGCGGCAGGAGGTGATTGGTGGCTACTAGCCTTGCTGCCTATGGGCTGCCCCCTTTAGCAGAGGTGCCATGCCTGCGTGCACCTGCTGCCGAGGAGCTGGGCAGGAGGGGGTCTTGCACCCCTCCCGCTGGAGGGATCCTGTGTGCAGCTGGCTGCCACTGTGGGCCCCGTGCTGGACTGGATGGACCCTTGCCCTGCCCCAGAATGCCTTTCCCACGTTGCCAGCCCCCCGTGCCTGGTCCTGCTTCCTCCCCCTTCCTGGGTGGGTCTCTGACCCAGAGGAGCGGCACGGAGTGGCTCAGGCCTGGCCCACGCAGCCTGGCCATGAGCACCTGTCTCCCTCGAGGAGCGGAGAGGAGAGGAGAGGAGAGGAGAGGAGACCATGTTTCCCCTTTGTGCTCCAGGAGCCTCCAGACTGTGATCCACTCAACCAGAATTCGCAGGTTAGCAGTTTTTGCATCCCTTCAGGGCTGTAGTCAGTCTGGCCTTGGGGGCCCCACTCCCCTGCCCGCTGCCCCCTTTCCCTGGCCACTGCTTGCTTGCGGATTGCTTGGCTTTGTGTGCACCCCCCCCCAAGCAGTTGAAAGGCTTTTCCTAAGGCTTAGTTATGGGCAAGTTACGGGCAATGTTGTCGCTTTGAGCGCCAGTGTGCTGGCATGTTTGGCATGTCTGCCCGTTTGCCCCTCTTACCATGGGAATGCCACCCCCCAAGAGCTTCCAAAATGGAATTCAGCCCATGGACTGAAGGGGGTCCAGCAGGGAACATTTCATGCTCCTCCGCGTGCATCACTGGGAAGGCAAAAGCAAGAGTGGTTTCTTCCGGAAACTCTGGTATTATGGTCCATGCACAGTTTGAACGAGGTAGCTGGAATGCACTGGGAAAAAACGCTTGCAGCCAGGTTAGGCAGGCCTCCTGTGCAACAGCGGCCAGACAGAGACACCACAGAATATCTTCTGCCGAGCAGTGACAATCAGAATCTGTCTCTGGGAGTGTTCAGACCCTTGGAAGGCAGAAAATGGCATCACAAAATTGTGGAATAGTAGAGTTAGGAGGTGCCTGTACTGCTGTTGAGTTGGACCCCCGGTCAAGGCACACTCCAAATGAAAGTGTCCCCCTTGGCTGGCCAGCTGCCTCTGGAATGGCCCCAGCGAGGGAGAGGCCATTACCCCGCTCGCCATGGGCTCCCTTGCCTAACTGCTCCAACAGTAGGACTTTCTTCCTGACACTCAGCCGGAACATGGCATCCAACAGCCTGAGCTCATTATTTTGGGTCCCGCACCTGGGATGATGGAGAGGCGCGCCTGGCCTCACTCGGTGCAGCAGCCTCCTGGGTGCTGGAGAAGTGTGGTCCCAGGCTTCTCTTCCCCAGGACCACGTGCAGAGGGGGAATCGGAGGGCAAAACGTCACAGGCTGTGTGCAGCGATGCTGGGGATCAAAGTCAGATGCTGGACAAGGTGCTGGGTGGTCTGGGCAGGTCGAGGATCGACCACACAGGTAAGGCAAGCATGGCAGCTGCCTCCAGCCTGGCACCCCCCAGGCATGCTGGATGGCCCCCATGCCTCCCAGGCAGTGTGGCCTTATGGGAGCTGCCGTCTGGGCACTGGGTAGGGGAAGGAAGCTGGGGGCGGGTTTCCATCCCCAGTCCTTCCTTCCAGTAACTTACTTTCATCCCAAACTGAGAAGCAGGAGCGGTGCTTCTCTGTGGGATGGTGACTCCCCAGGAGAGACACAGAGGGAAGCCCCATGTCCAGGAGGCGGCCTGCAGCACAGCAGCCGCCTTTTCCCAGCTGGGCCCCTCGTGGCTCTGTCCCGCTCCCTGCAAGGCCTGGCACCTGCCGATGCTGCAGCTTGTGGAGGAGGAGCCCACTGTGAGGCTAATCGGGTCCTCTTCCGGGAGCAGGAGCACCTCTGTCCCATCGTGCGGCAACCAGGCCACTCTGTGTGCATCAGGAGAACAGGAACCAACACAGAGGAGAGCTGACTGAAATATTAAATTACGGTAAGCGGGCATCTCGCCAGCAGGCCTCACACCGGCAAGCAAGCATCGATTTTCAAATTATAAGTGGGCCTGACTGGACACTGCTTCACTTCTGCTGGTGCAGGGACCATGTGGAGGGGAGAGAGGCCTTCTGCTCCAAGCAGGGATGGAAGAGGCACCCTGGACGGGTAGGGCAGCTCTCCGAAGGCCCAAGCCAGCAGGCAGACGAAGAGCGCGGCTGAAGGAGAGGGGGTGTCACAGCGCATCCTATGGCACTAATCCCCCCTCACACACACACACCTGTGCATGCGCTCCATCAGCAGCTCTGGTGGCATAGTGCCGATCACCTTCCTGTCCCACTAGAGAGTCCCCTTTCTAGTTTGGCGCAGAAAGTATCATTTTCTTCCACTTGCAGTATGCTGCCTGCCTCCTCCTCCTCCTCCTCCTCCTCCTCCTCCTCCCACTCCCCACCTTAGTTAGGGGCGTTTCCAGAATTCCTCTCTCTGGGGCTTGACTTGCTTATTTCTGGATGTTGCTGAGAGTGCTGCACACTGCGGGCACTGCCTGGAGCGCCTTCAGTGCCTTCCTGTCCCTTTCCCCTCCACCTGAGCAGTGAGCGCACTAATAAACACTGCAAGGCAGCAAGTGGAGCCTTGCATCGAGGCTGCACTGCGTCTCCTCCGTGTGCAGGCATGCGTGGCACAAAGCCTGGCAGAAAGCAGGGAGACCCTTGCGGCAGTCACACACCGAACCCCGCCAGAGGCGGGCTTGGCTTTCGCTCTATGTCTTTGCAGTGTGCGGGTGGAACGGGCTGCCTTGGACGGGGGCCAAGTGTCCTCCTTGGCTGGGGGTTGGGCAGCCCTTCGCCGGGGATGCAGTAACCGCAAGGTGCCTTCCCGGGGCATGGGCAGGACGAGTGGGCCTCCTCCCTCTCTTGCAAGGCCGTGCCGGTGTGTGGGCTGGGATTGCACGCACAACCTGCAAATGCACGAGGGAGACTTGCTAAGGGAGCAAAGGAAGCAGAAGCTTAAGGGACCTGCAAATGTTCCAGTTCCACAACTGATTTCAGAAATTCTCTTAACTAAACTGGAATTTTGGAGCACAGAATTTGGCAAGGCCTGGGCCTGGGCCACTGGAAGAATAATAAAAGCGCAGAACGGGGAAATCCTCATATCTCTGCTTTCAGGCAAGACACTTAGATCACCAGTGCTTGTTTGGAGCTCTCTCTTGCCTTGGCTATTCTATAAAGTGCCCTGTTCCTTGGGGGAGTTTTGTTTCCAGACAAGACCAATGTTTGAGCAGAAACTCCTGTGAGAAATTTCATGTGCCTTTGGAGGACATTAAATCAACATTTGGCATTTTCTTTTTGGCAAAACGTGAAACACTTTACTAGAAGGATTAAACTTTGGCAGAAGAGGACAACTTGCCTGGCACTGTGACTTATGAAAGAAACATTTGCTCTTTCACATGGCAACACAGACCCTCAACCCGGATCCCACCTTGGGGTTATCCAGTCTGCCGTGTGATGCAAGAGAGCCAAGGTTATCTCTGTGCTGTTTCTCTACTGGCCCAGGTCACAGTCTGAGCCCGGGGTGGAGTTGCAAGGGGTCTGGGGCAGGGCTGTTTCCTGCCTCCAGCTGAGCATGGAGGCGAACCAGAAGCTCCTGGGTGCTCCGGAGAAGTGGCTCCATCAGCTGGATGGCCCCCGACAGCTGCTGTCCCGTTGCAGAAGTGCCTTTGTGCAAGGAAGCTGCACGTGCATCTTCTTTGCCTCACCCTTTCATGGTCCTTCTCCATGAATGTTTCAGCAGTTCATTCAGAATGACTGGAAATCCAATTTTTCATGATTGGCTGCAGTAAACAGGGAGATGCTTTCATTTCTCTGTCATTAATTCATTGTGATGAACTGATCATAATGAACTCGTTTAGCATTAATGTGCCCGTCATAAGAAGTCACTAGAACCTGCTGCTTCCTTGGCAGGGTCCAGGCATCCACCACAGCAGGGTCCGGGGAACCGTCCCCGTCCAGCCTTCCTTGTGGTTGTCCAGACAGCATTCAGTTAGGAGGGGAGGCTTGCTGCTGAGGCCGCCTGGCACGCCTGCAACTGGGGTTCTGTCTAGTGAAATGGGGTGTCTGGGTTCTGGCATGAACAAAGCCCATTTCTCTTGGTGGGAACCCAGGTGGTTTGATGGACTGGCCTTGCTTGGTAAGCAATCCACTTTCATAAAGATAAATCATGCTGATGCATAAATGTGCTTGTATCTTAAAAGGAAGCAGCCATGACTAGTGAAATTTGTCCAATGAATTCTCCTTTTGCCAAATTGGGAAGAGGGTGGCTCTTCATCCTCTAAAATCCCTAATACAGTAAGATTTATTTATTTATTTATTTATCGATTTATATCCTGCCTTTTTCCTACAAAGGGCTCCAGGCAGCTTACATCATTCTCCTCCTCCATCTTATCCCCACAACAACAACCCTGAGAGGTAGGCTGGGCTGAGAGTCTGTGACTGGCCCAAAGTCACCCAGTCGGCTCCATGGCTGAGTGGGGACTAGAACCCGGATTGTCTGAGTCCCCGTCCCATGCTCTTAACTACGCCACACTGGCTCCCTCAAGTTGATGGACACATATTCCTTAATTCATCTTCACCAGAGATGGATGAGGAATGAGCTTGGATCCAGGATTATCGTCAGGGGCACAAAATACGTGGATGTGAAAAAGTGCCCAAAACTGCGCTTTAGTACTTCGGTGCTTGGGGAAACCATTTGTGTTTAGAACATACACACTGGGGACATGTGCACAAAGCATCCATTTCCCTGGGACTGGAGGAGAGCTTTGCGGGGACCAACAGAAAAATAATCATGGGGGCCCTGGATCAAATCAGAACCTTCTCTGGAAGCAGAAATGACAGAACTGAGGCTGTCATACTTTGGGCACATCATGAGAAGGCAAGACTCCCCGGAGAAAGCAAGCATGCCAGGGAAAGTCCAGGACAGAAGAAGAAAAGAAGAACTGGGAGACGGAGGGACTCCATAAAGGAAGCCACAGGCTTGAATTTAGAGGGGTTGAGCAGGGCTGTCACGGATTGGACATGGTGGAGGGTTTTCATTCACAGGGTCACCAGAACTCAGAGATGACTTGATGGCACACTGCAGCAGCAGCAGCACATAATGAATACTAGATACAATCTTGGGCAGAAATAGAAACATAGAAACAGAGTGAGTCAGAAAGGACCTCCTGGGCTATCCAATCTGACCCCTGACTCCAGCCGGCTCAACTCATGCCCACCATGTGGACGTCCAGCCTATCCTTGAACACCCTCACCAATGGAGCCTCAACCACCTCCCGTGAAAGCCCATTCCACACCCTCGGGGTCCTGACTGTCAGGAAGTGCTTCCTGGCATCCACATTGAACCTTGGCTCCCTGAGCTTTGCTCTGTTGGAGCACATCCTGCCTTCCTCTGCAGGGGAGAACAGGTCTCTACCCACCTCTGTGTGACACCCCCTCACATACCTGTATGTCTCCAACATATCCCCTCTGAGTCTCCTCTTCTTCAGGCTGAAAAGGCCCAGTTCTCTCAGTCTTGCCTCATACGGCATCCGCTACAAACCGGCCACCAGCCTTGTGGCCCTGCGCTGCACTGACTCTAACCTGGTTATATCCTTCCTGTAACAAGGGGCCCAAAACTGAACACAATACTCCAGTTGCGGGTGAACCAGAGTCGTATAGAGTGGTAGTAATACCTCTCTTGATCTAGAAGCCACACTTCTGGCTATGCAACCAAGGGTGGCGTTCGCCCTCTTGACCACCGCATCACACGGCTGACTCATGTTGAGCCTGCAGTCAACCAGCACCCCGAGGTCCCTTTCACAAGGGCTGCTCTCCAGCCACTTGTCCCCTAACCTGTACTTATGACACCCATTCCTGTGCCCCAAGTGCAAGACCTTGCACTTATCCACATTGAACGCCATCCTGTTGTCTCCTGCCCACTTCCATAGTCTGTCCAGATCCTTTTGGATCTGGAGTACCTGCTCCTCAGTTGTGGCCACTGCTCCAGTTTTAGTATCATCTGCAGATTTGATCAGCAGAATGTTCACCCCTTCTTCCATGTCATTGATGAAAAGATTGAACAGAATCGGCCCCAAGACAGAGCCCTGGGGGACCCCGCTTGTCACTGGCCGCCATCCCGATGATTCCCCACTAATGGTTACCTTCTGCTTTCGGTCAGTCAGCCATGCCCTAATCCACCGGACAGTGCTTTTGTGTATCCCAGAAATCCTCAGTTTCTCCACCAGGATATCATGGGGCACTTTGTCAAAGGCCTTGCTGAAATCCAGGTATACCACATCCACTGCATCCCCTCCATCTAGTCATCGCGAAACCTTGTCATAGAATTCCACAAGGTTTGTCTGGCAGGACCTGTTTTGCGGAAGCCGTGTTGTGTGGCTGCCAGCCTCCCTTCCCTATCTAGCATCACTAGATCTCTCACTGTTATGAGCCTTTCCATTGTTTTTCCTACAATGGACGTAAGGCTAACAGGTCTGTAATTTCCCATGTCCCTTCTACTACCCTTTTTGAAAATTGGGACCACTGACGCCACCCTCCAGTCCCACGAGGCCTCAAAAACAGAGGCCAGCAGGCATGAGAGGACCCCTGCCAACTCTCAAAGTACTCTCGGATGTAACTCGTCAGGGCCTGGCACCTTTGTAAAGCTCACTGCCCTGAGGAGCCCCTTGACTTCTTGGTGGGTGACTCTAATCTGTGCCCTTAAGTTCTCGGCCTCATCTAATCTCCCCCGTCCTGCTTTGGGGAGAACACAGAGGCAAAGTAGTCATTTAGCATCTGTTCCTGTTCCCTTGTATTAGTCACTGGATCAGCTTCCTCCTTATTTAGCAGTCCCACTACTTGTCTCCCCTTCCTCTTGCTATTTACGTGCTGATAGAAGCCCTTTTTGTTGCTCTTGATATTCTTTGCAAGTCTCAGCTTGTAATCGGCCTTAACCTTGCAAAGAATCCTTCTGCAATGGGCCTCCTCCTCCCGGTATACCCTTTTGTCTATTTCCCCCAGTACCCATTTCCTACGGAGGTTCCTCTTTCATCTAATCCCCCTAACCACCTCCTTTTGCATCCATGGCGGCGCTCTCCTCCGCCTCCCCACCTTACTGACTAGAGGTATCGTCAAGGCTTGCGCCTCCAACACCTCCCTTTTGAGTGCCTTCCATCCCACCTCAACTCCCTTGCCTTCCAGTAACCTGTCCCAGGAGACTTTCCCCAGTCTGGCCTTCTGTTGGCCAAATAGGACAGAACAAGTTTGAACTTAAAATCCCAAGAATTTCAGCAAGAGCTTAGTTCATCCATCCAGCTCTTTAAAAGCAGAGAAGCGAAGGTTATTGCCACTGGGTTGCCACCAACAATGGCTGTAACTGACTACCAGGATCATGGACATTGTGTACATTGTGAGCTTTACACACCAGCCTATATTCCTGGAAGCTGCACAGAGACTCAGAAGGGAATCCGAGCGGATGAGGTGCGTGGAAACGGCTCTTCCGTGTTGGCCACCGCTGCCTTGTGCAGCCTGGCATGGTCGCTCTGGCATCCGCATGCTCTTCCTCCCCATCAGTTGTTCCCAAGTGCTTCATGCCAGCTGAATCCACCTCCCAGCTCCCTCTGGGCATTACCAGTCTTTCTGATTTTTTAGAAATCCAGTTGTAGCTTGTTACCCATTTTTTCCGCTGTTATCTCATTTTATAGCCCATTAATACATTATTAATCTTAAAAATCCTATATTCTGCCCCTCCAAAGAAGAAGTAGCACCCCCCTCTTTTTTCCAAATTTATGTCTTCAACATGAATTTTATGTCTTTTTATCTGGAAATGCATTTAATTTTTATTGCAGTCTTCAGTCATGTCGTCTTTATTCCAGCGACTGGATTGATTAAGATTTGTTTCCTCTGCCGCCTGCCCTGCTCTGCCGCCTGCCCAGGGCTCATGCACGGGTGGCGATGCTGCGTACAGAGGCCTGTCTTAGCTGCCCAAGTGTCCCTGTGGAACCTGCAAGCTACCACGGCAGAGGTTTCCACGGCCTACTGATAGCTTGACTACTCAGCTGAAATTCAGCCTGGGGGACCACTGGGAACAAGCCCTCGGACGTTGTGTTTGGGACCAGCACGGCAGATGTTGCCGGGTGTGCAGACTGCCCTGAGTTCCTCCCTCCTGGCCAGCTGTGCAGTGGAGCCAGGGCGCAGGGACTAGCACTTTTGTTAGCAGAGATCCTGGTGTCACCTGTGGTTGGCACCCCCACTCCATCCCAGATTCCTTGTTCCAACTGAGCTTTGCTGTGCTCCTCACAATAGCTGGATGGGAAACTCTCACAGCAACAGTGTACTGTTGCTAGTGGTTTGTTCGTTTGTTTTATGAAGGCTTTAGGGGTGGCTCGAATGGGCAATTAAGGCCAATCATCCTTCCAGAAGGACCTGCTCCTTTTGGAGATGCAACTGCTAGAACTGGTGTGCAGGCCTGGACCAGAACAGCTGACCACAGTTTTGGGCTTTCCTTTGGGACCTGTCACAGTGAACATGTGCATGTCCGAATTTATCACCGCTCCTAAGGAGAGAGCCAACCAACAGCTGAGTTCTTGGACTGCACACAGGACAAGGCTGGCAGTGGCTGCAACCCAGGATGGCTGTGCGTCGCCTTTAGGGTCAGTGGCAACATGCAGCTCCCAGGGAACATGCGCAGGACGGTCTCGAGTTCCAGCCTGGCCTGCGATCTCCCCTTTGGACATTCGTTTGGCTACTGGGGAGGCAGGCTCTCGCTCGCTCCAGCAGCCCTCCTGGCATGTCCTGGCATGCAGATGTGGTCCCTGGCAGCGTCTCCAGCCAAAAAGATATTCCCAAAGGAGGCCAAGCAGGCCTGATCCCTGAGAGCTGTCAGTGTTGCTGTCACTCCGAGTAACAGTGTGTGAAGATGTTTGGGCATTTCCTCCTAAGAAATGGGCTGTGGGGGTAACAAAGGAGGGCATTGGAGCTCAAATATTCACGGCCCCAGGCTCCCTTCTGCCTTGAGGACTTTACCTGCTGCACTGGTTCAGTGGTCTTTTTATTTCTGCCAGAAAAGGTGCCAATATCAGTAGAGGTGCTCCAGCTCCTTTTGGATCTTCATTATCATTCAGCCTCAAGAAAGAGCCTACTTTTCCTTTGTTTTCCACACGGTTTTCTGGCTGATCTGGTCTGCAGTTAATCTGATCTTCCCACATGCTCAGACTGGGGCTAAAACTTTGCCTGAGACGATGTGAGCTGTGCTGCCTCTGAGGACCAGAAGATATTTGCCTTGCCTTGAGTCCCTCCTTCCCCATACTGTTTTGCTTTTTTAAATATATGGTTTCACTTTCACCTTTCTGCTTGGCTCAGGGACTGTGCGAGATCTGTACAGAAATGTACAATGTGACTTGTACATTGTACCTTCCCAGGTCGTGATAATGTTCAGCCAGCTGATGTCTACAAATGAGCGAGATAAATACTGAAAAACGTTTCATACGTGGAGTGTGTTGTGCAACTCACATTCCCTGAGGCATCTGAGTTGAAGGATCATGCAAAAGTTTCCCCATGAGCCCCACCTCCGTAGGATGCAGTTTTCCAGGACAGCCCTGGAGACCAGCTCAGCTGAGCTTGGCGGAGGTTCTGTGGCCACCCTCCGATTCTGGAGTCTCTGACCATGAAAATGCCTCCACTCTGCAGCTGCTTTCATGTTAGTGAAACAGAACAGACCCTACAAGGGAGAAGGGTTCAGTGAACCTGCCTAGCGGAAGTCGAAAGCGTACTTAAGGCTCCGCTGCAACCTGCTGCCTCCTGGAGCACTGCAGAGACAAACTTGAATGGCTTGCAGCGGTTCCATTCCTGTCCCCGACTAGGAAAGTGCAGTCTGCAATCTGACTGAACCTGACTTTTTGCCAAGTCGTTCATGTGAGCTGCTTCCATTGTGGAAACTCTCTAATGCAGACAGATGTCCTTGTATCCAGTGATGCCAAGCCCTTGCAATGGCTGAAAGTAAAACACATTTATCCCAGAATTGCCCAATCCAGATGCTTTCACAGGGGCTGAAGTTGCATCCCGCTATGTCCTTGCTTGCTTTGAAAGGGTCTAGAGGACTCAGGTAACTTACAAGGCCATTTGTCAGAGGAGTTTGGGAGCTCACACTGATGGAAGCCAGTTGCTGCTTCCCATTGCAATGAACAGAACTCGCTTCCTTCTCCTTTTCAGCCATGGGATTAACACATGACACTTTCCTTTGACTAATATTATCTGCTCCCCCTTCTTATTCATATTATCAGCAGGGGGTGTCAATTTTTTCCCAAGGCATGTTTTGAAAATATTATTAAGTGTTAGCATTTTGTGTTTGTAAAAATAACTCTGCCACAGAAGCTGGCAGCCTTGAAAATCCTTCTTAATTCAAGCCACCCTTGTGAGTGATTATCTTGAGTGGCAAAAGCAGCACCTCCTCTGAGTGTATTCCCTGATAAGTGTGTGTCCTTCTTAATGACTCACCTGAACTGACATCTTCCCCTCCTGCTAATCCTGTTATGGGGCCCTCTAATGATCCAAGGCCAGGCTTGCTTTCGTTGCTTTCCAAACTAGATTTGCTCTTTCATTTCCAAAAGGGTGTTTGGTGCTGAAGGATTCTGAACTGGAAGTGGTAAAGTCTTGTGCGGGAATAAAGTGGTTAGAGTTCCAGCACTAAAAGTGTCTGCAAGGTGTGCAGTGAAAGCAAACAGATGAAGCCCGGGGGACTTACAGGTATGCGGTGCCTCCCCTGCTATGGGGAGGGGAGTCCGCACACTTTGGGCAAAGCTGCAGGGGGAGGCAAGAAGGCATCCAGCCATGGAGTGACCCTAGTGGGAGTTGGTGCGTGATGCTCAGAGGCCAGGATGGCAGGGCGAGCGAGGAGCCAGGCCAGGGTAACACCCCGTAGGATGAGGGGCAGTTGGGGGGCAGCAGGCAAGCCGCAGAGCCCCTGAGGAACCTGCCGCGATCAGGGCACTTCTCCTGTGAAGAAAGCTGCTGCCATCTGGGGCAGTTTGGACAAGAAGAAAGGGCTGTGAGGGGCAACATGATGAAGGTGAAGAGAATTATGACTGGTGCAGAGAAAGTAGAGAGACACCTTTGTCCTGCTCCCATAACAGTAGAGCCCAAGGGAGCTGATTGGAAGGAGATTCACAGAAACTTGGAAACAGAGCCAGTCAGAAGGGGCCTCCTGGGCCAGCCCGTCTCACTGCCAGCACAAGCCAGCGCCACTCAAGTGATGGCCGACATGTGGGTGTCCAGCATGGTTGTCCAGGACAGAGGAGAGGAAGGCCTTCATGCAGGACATAGATTATGGAAGTGGCCACCTGCTTTGATGGCTTTCAGAGGAGATTAGACAAAACCATGGAAAAGAAGTCTCCTTGTATCAGCGTAGTCATGAAGCTCTGCGGAGGCAAGATACCCTTGGGTTGCCTGTTGCTGGGGAACATGGATGCTGCTGCGCTCACAACTGGCTTGTGCCCCCCCCCCCCGCAGGCATCTGGTGGGCACTGTGGGAGTGGAGGCCGAGTGAGGTGGGCTCTGCTCTGCCCTGGTGGTCTCACCCTGTGTCAGGCGATGACAATGCTCATGTTCCAGCCCTCTCCTGGTCTGGCTCGGGCTCCGCATTGCCTGGCCACGTCGGGGCCACTCTGGTCCCTCCAGGGCCAATTTACAGGGAGGGGTAGGTGGGGTGGGGGCATTGGGTACTCAGCACTGACTCAGCGGGCCAGGTTCAAATCCCATGTGGGTTGTCTGAGTTGCTGCTTCTGGTGTCTGAGACCAGCATCAAACCTTCCTCCTTGCAAGACTCTGTGCTAGGAAAGGGGAAGATTTTTGTTTGCTTGGTTTGTTTTTATTTTTTAAAAATCCAAAATTTCAAATTTCTTCATAAATGGTATGGAAGATAAAATTTAAAAATAGCAATAAAAACTAGGGGTTTTTATTGTTCTTATGGGTTATGAGGTTGTTTTAAGTGCGTTATCACATTTTAATTGAAAGCTGTTTTGTTTTCGGAAAGAAAAACAGGGCGCTGCAAATCCATAGCATGCGTTTGAACCCCGATGCACCCAGCCACACTTGTGGCGCTTCACCGGGCTTGCCCACTCCATGTTCCAGAGGCTGCTCCAGAGCGCTGCGGCGGGACTTGGCGGAGTTGGAAGTGGTGCGGACGCAGGCCAGGAAGCCCCCACCCAAGCACGTGTTTGCCGGTGGGATCTCTGGCAGGCAGTGGGTTGCCTTCGCCAAGGAGAGGCTTTGCGGGCTCCAGGGAGGCTGCGGTGGAGTCCTGCAGTGCCGGGCACCGGGGCTGGCCACGCCAACCCAGGAGCTTGATCCTCTGGGCACGGGCACTCCCAGATCCACCACATTCCCCGTGAACACGCGTGTCCGCTCGGTGCCCTGCCCCCTTCACATGCCTGGCACCGCTCCGACAAGGGCCGCCTCGCCTACCCTTTGCATCGGGAAGGACACCGAGGGAAGGAGAGTGCCGAAGCCCTGAGCCTGGGGGAGCTCAGCCCAGGGGGACTGCCAGGAGCAGCCTCTGCATTTGGAAAGCGTTAGGGAAGGATCGCTGCTTCCCTGGCCTCTGCCCATCTTTCCACCCCCGACACTAGTCAGAGCAGCTCCGTGCCGTGGTGGCTTCCACAGAGCCAGAATGCGAAGGCAGCAGGGATGGCAGCTGGCTGACAAGCAGGAGGGATGCTCAGAGATAGCATGTGCCATGCTGGGAAAGCTGCCCGCAGATCCGTCAGGGAAGGCAGCACCAGTGGCGCTCACAGGCATGCACAGGAGGTGGGCATGGCCTGCCCCACACAGCGGGACTCAGCTGTGCCAGCCCAGCCGGAGAGGTGAGGCACAGGGCCTGACCGCAACTCGGCAGCTTCCGGCTGAGACCACTGCAATGCTCGTCTCCAAGAAACAGAGAGCGAGCCAGAAGGGGCCTCCCGGGCCATCTAGTCTGACCTCCGGCACCAGCCGGCTCCGCTCACGACATGCCCACCATGTACATGTCCAGCCTATCCTTGAACACCCGCACCGATGGGGCCTCAACAACCTCCCATGGAAGCCCATTCCACGCCCTCGGGGTCCTGACTGTCAGGAAGTGCTTCCTGGCATCCAAATTGAACCTTGGTTCCCTGAGCTCTGCTCTGTTGGAGCATGTCCTCCTTCCTCTGCAGGGGAGAACAGGTCTCTACCCACCTCCGTGTGACACCCCCTCACAGACCTCTAGGTCACCAACAGACTCCCTCAGAGTCTCCTCTTCTTCAGGCTGAAGAGACCCTGTTCCCTCAAAGCACTCCTGGAAGCCTCCACTGGTGGAATCTGGCAGCCAGGCTGAGCCGAGCCGAGCCGGGCCGAGCACCACAGTGCTGGCTTAGGGCCTCCTTTGGAGGGATCACCTGTCCCAGCATGGACTTGCCCAGCTCTTAGGGTCACCAGGAGCAGCCCTCGTGGAGGGAGCCTTGCTGGCCCATTTGTTGGGCACATGGGGGTCTCTTCTCTCTCCCTCCCATTTTCTGGATGCACTCCCTTGGACGGCTGACTCCCCCCACCCCGGGTGCAGGAAGGAGCTTCATCAACTAGGGGTTTTATTGTTCTTACAAGCTATAGCATTGTTTCAAGTGCTTTAAAACATTTTTAATCGACGGTTGTTGATTTTCAGAATTTGTTGTAAACTACTCTGGTTTCAGCATGGCAGTAGAGAAAAAGCATAAATGCACGGGTAGGAAGTGCCCCATCGAGGCAAGCGCTGGCAATCGCAGTGCCCAAGAAGGACTCCAATCTGCAGTATAACACCTGCTTAGCTCTTTTGTGGAGAAGTGTCCCAGAAAGATGTTGCTGGCCTGTGGCAATGTCCACTGAACCCAGAAATTAGTCCAGCATGAAAAAGCTGGCAAAGCTCCCGTGAACCCGCACTGGCCAGAGCTGGCGGCAGAAGCAGTCCTGGCTGCTGTCACCCACCCTGGGCTTCCATCTGGGCACCGGGTTATTTCTGCATGGTATCTTCTACAATTGTAAGGAATCTGCAAGCAAATCCAGAGGAAAAAAAGCTAATATTTTTAGGGGAAGCAGTAACAGCTCATAACTTATTTAGCCTTGGTATTTATTTCAGCAGCAAAGAGGCAGGAAGCAAAAGTTTGACTTTATCTGAAAACTGCTTTATCTTAATCCTCGGCTTTATGGCATCTGGGGCTTGCTAATATTTACACAGAGCAGCTCATTTTAAAATATTTACAGTGTATATAGCTCTTAATAGCGTTAATATTTTAAAATGCTTTGGCAATGAAGGGTGCTAAACTTGCTTGGTGAGGCAGTATTAAAGGGGCTGGGGGCTGGGAGCAACAGCTAGAAAGCCAGATCAGTTGGCCATCTTTTCCACCCATTTCTGGGCAGTCATGGAACAAATCTGCTCCTCAAGATCCAGAATCGACTGTGGTGACCCCATATACCTACTTGTCTTCCTCTTGTCCAGCACCCTGTCTCTCTTCTCTCCCACTCCAGAGACTATGTGTTGGACTTCAACTCCCAGTATTTCTGCAGCTATTCAGTATTAGAGATATATGATTGATTGATTTGCATTGAAAAAATTGCTGCCACGAACCTATGTCAAATTTCCAGGGATGGTTTATAATAACTAAGAAAATGCAATAGAAAGCAGTGCTAAAACTGATTACAGTCTATGTTATTTTCTTTATTTGCTATTTAAAGAAAAAATATCTGTGGTTAAGAGCTGAGGGAAACCAAGAGGTACTTACATCACGTATGAAATGCATTAGTCCGCAGGGGAGCTTTGCGACCTGCCTTTGCCCGTGTTTATGGCAGCACAGCTTCCTGGCTCAGAGCCGCGGGCGAGCAGCACGGCCACTGCCCCGACTGCGGCCGCTGAGCCCATTCACCCTCGCGCCCGGCTGGCAGGTCTGGCCGGTTCCGCAGTTCCCTCCCTTGGCCAGAGCCGTGAGTACACACGGCCTGGCGTCTTTCTCATCACGTGCCTCGAGGGGCTTGAGTCCGATATCCTGCTGATGTTGTGTATTCTTTTATGGAGATGTGAACTAATTACCTGCCTGGCAGAACAGGTGTGTATCTGCAGAGTAAGGATTAGGACTGTATATGGTTATCATCAGAAAATGTCAAATTTGGATCTCTGTTTGGACCTCCAGATTTGAGGCAGCCTAGCTTTGATTGCCAGCAGTAATGCACTGAAAAGGGAAATCCCCTCCTAAACTTGTGGCAGCATTTGTTGGCCACAAGTGGATCCAGGAGGGCAGTTCTTAGAGGAGCGGAATTTTTCAGAGAGCATAGGAAGAAAATTCTGGAATTCTTTCTTGGCTATGTTTTGTTATTGATTCACCTCCTTGCAGCTCAGATGCAAATGAGCTTCTGCGAAGCAGAGCAGCTCTGCGATGTTGCTGAGTGTTAATGCTATTTCGTTAGTCTCCCTTCTGTGTGTGCTGCTCAATAGAAAACAAAACACTCAAAAGTTCAGTTGAAGTTTTACTAGGCTGAGCTCTGTAGAGCTAACTGAGGGCACAGTATTGAGCAGATGACATGGGAATGAGAAGCCCAAGCAAGAGTCTTGCTTTCACTGCACCGTGCAAAGGCCTCGGTTTACAAGCGTTCAGTTCTCAAAGAGGTCAGAAGAAAGACACGGGGACTTGGTTTAGGGTAGAGGAGAACCCTTCTGGATATCCAGAAACACAGACACACAGGCTTAACGTATGAAAACCTGAGGACAGAAGGCAGGTGTTTGCAGAGGAAGGGAGGGCAGGAGAAGGGGGTGGGCCTCCTTCAGCTCGCAGGTCAGTGTGTCCCGGTCCCAAGCATAATTGACGCTGCCCCTTTCATCCTGCGAGAGTGCTCTGGAATGAGCAGGCCTTGAGGTGGGAGGGCGTCTGGCCACATCTGCCCACTTCTTGACTGCAAAGCCAGCTCTCTCTGGCCGTATTTAATAGGCAATCTCCAAAACAAAAAGGCAGCAAATAGTCCAGTGTGGCACTGAGTGATATTGATCAGCACACTTCTGACTTAATGTTCAACAAGAGGCAGTTTTTCTTTTGCTCTCAGGCTGAAGCGCCTGATCCTGCCTGATCTTGGAAGCTAAGCAGGGTCAGGCCTGTGGAAATCTGGATGGGTGACTGAAGCCGTGCCTGTGCAGGCGGTTGGACCCGCAGGACTGCCGGGCTGCTTCCAGCTGTACGATCCTGTGGTCCCCTGAGTCTGTGTCTTCCTCCTCTAACTCCAAACTTCTTTTTCCTCTAGTGCCTCTACGGCTGTTACGTCCACTCTTCAATCATCCCCACTTTCCACAGAAGGTGCTACTGGCTTCTTCAGGTAAGACAATGTGGCATTTTTACCTTCTGATGGAAGTTTTACTAAAGTGTATGGATGCATCCAGCTATCTTTGGACGGGGGACGATGTTTTCCTATATTGTTTTGTTGGCATTGTCGTTTCTCTGTGTTTGGAAATGAAATATATGTTTCCCTTTTAACAAATATCTATTTGTTGGCTCTTGTTGAGATGCGTGTCAGTCTGGTGAAGGAGATAACTATGGAGCCACAGCGACATGCGCCTGCGCAGTCCTAGGCCGATGTCTTTGTACCAGAGACTAGACGATGACCTGCTGAGAGCCTTGGCCATGCGGGGAAACTGGTTGGGTCAGGAGGGAAAGAGGAGGGTGCCGTTTCCTTGGGCTCCTTCTGAAGGTGTAAAAGCAATGAGCTCTTTCAGGGTCAAGCTAGAGGCAAAGCAGAAACAGAGTGAGCTGGAGATGAAGGTTAGCATGGCTTGCCACTCAGGCATAATCTACCTTGCGCGAGCTCAGCTTAACAGCTTTTCCGCTGGCTGTAAGGAAATGTCCCCTGAACCTGTGTCACTTTGGAAAAGCCCCCCTGCAATTCCTTCATTGGCCAGCTCCGGCTGCAGGCCCACCTGAGACCCATCCAGCTGCTGTCCCAGGTACAGGACTCAGAGCTGGACGGGAGGAGGGTCGCAGCCATTGCACCCTGTTGCAGAGCTCCCAGCTGCCTTTCACCGACTGTTGGCGGAAGCGTTTTACAGTCCTTCTTGTTTCTGGTGTGTCGCGGTTCCTGGGAAACCTCCCAGCTTTCTCCTGGGCATGGAGATGATCTGTGACAAGTCAAGGTTGCAGCGAGTGCTTCTCTTTCCCCCTTTTGGATTGGATTCTGGTCTCATGAGTGATGCGGCAAAGCTGAACATGGAAAGGTACCATCTTAAAAAAATAAGGCATGGATGTAGTCTGTTCCATGCATCCATTTACAAATGGGCTGGCTGATCCCTGACCGCTGCTTCTGGAGGCATGTTTTGGGGGTTTCTGTTGTTTTCACTTGTGTAGCTTGGCCTATTTGTGAGGAAAACCAGGATGTGGTAAGGGGAGAAAAAGGCAGGGAATACCCAAGGACAGTTGCATCTTCCTGTGCACCAGAATCAAGTATTTTGACATTTTGTTTTCTAGCAAGCACTGAGAGACCAATGTCATGGGATGCTTATAAGGTTTTATGGCATATCGATTGATTGATTGATTGATGGATGGATTGCTGTTGCCATTGTTCTTTAAAACATAGTCAACACCAAGTGAAATGTGCTTAA
>NW_025335321.1:518434-592448 GCF_004798865.1 Varanus komodoensis
TTAATGGTCCCAGAGAAACAAAGCCTGCTGGAATATGTGGGACCTTTTGGGGCTTTTGAGGGTTGGGTGAATTTCTGTGCTGATCAGAAGAAAGTGCCAGTAATGGGAAAACACACATGTGGCTGCACAGGGATGGAGGTGGGCAACAATCCCTGCAAAAACAGGAGTGTCTTCCTTGCTTCCTCTCTATTTTAACTCCCCAAACCTTCCAGACCGGTTAAAAGAGACTCACACGGGAAGACTGTTCTTTTCAGCTCACTGGAGAACTAAATGGCTTGTGTGTAACGACAAGGCTGAAGTGTGCGTGCGTGCATGTGTGGATGCGTGTGTTCCCGGAGTGGCAGAACCATGGAAAAATCTTTCCAGAACGTCAAAATCTGTGCTCAGTCTCCTCATGACTTCCTCGAACAATCTGCAGTTCCATTGGATGGGTTTTGATCAGGAACACCTTCTCCAAGCAGCTTTGTGTGAAGAAGCCCCCACACTTAAGGGCGTACTGATTCCCCCAGTCACTGGATGGGCAACGCAAGGCCCTTTCCCAGCTCGGCCATCAGTGGTCCTTTTTGTGGAGGAGAGAAGCTGTCGTGAGCGAGGCTTCCCCTTCCCAGTAAGAAAGACTCTCCAGCACTTCTTGTCAGTGTCTTTATTTGACTGAGAAGACTCTACTGATTCTTGAGCATTTACTGGCTGTATGTCCTTTCAGAGCCTGGTGATCACAGCCATCTGTGCCGCTGAGCCTGGAAATTAGACCTCTTAGCTGACAGTGGCTTTGACTGTCAAAGGCACCTGGCCGCCTTCTCCAGCTGCAGCCCTCACTCCCGGCAGTCAGTGGGGGCAGTGCAGAAAGCACATCACAGAGTGTGCAGCCTGGGAATGCAGGTGGAGGCTGCCTGACCATGGGAGCTTGTGCAGCCGCAATTTGCTGTTCATCCTCTTTAAGACCATGGGGTCCATTTTTCCTTTTCCCAGTTTTCTGTTCAGGAAAGAGGCTAACCAAACTATTTATAAACTCAATGGATGTGTGACTCTCTGCCCAGAACTGCTCTTCTAGTTTGTGGCAACTGCATGTTTAAAATTAGAAAGCATCTTTAAAAATTCATGAACCATTTTCCATTGCTTTTATTCTTTCAAGTCCCCAAGTCGGCTTTTACCTTTGATGACCCATAAGACTCTCAGCCTCCTGCCTTCCATGTTTGAGTGGGAAGCAATCACGTCCCGCCTTTCTTCTCACACAGGCTCTTTTCCATGAATCAGCTTTAATGCCTGTAGACAGACAGTTTGTGTGTTCAGCTCAGAACCACAGAATAGTAGGGTTGGAAGGGGCCAAAGTGCCCCCTAAACCCTTGCTGAGTGCAGGCCCATTCCTCTCCGACGGCTTCCCAGTGTGCGAGAGCTCACAAACTCCCTAGGTCATTGCTTCCATTGTCATACTGTTCCAACAGTCAGGACATTTTTCCTGATAACCAGCTGGAATAGGGTTTCCTGCATCTTCATCGTGTTGTTCTATGTGCTGTACTCTGGGTTGATTGAGAAGAGACCCTGTCCTTCCTCTTGACAGCCTTTCAAGTATTTATAGAATCATAGGAAGAGGCCATGAAGGCCATCAGGTCCAACTCCCTGGACACCAATTTACACCATCCCACTCGGAATAGAATCACAGAGTGCTCTCATCTCTCCCCTCAGTCTTCTCAAGGCTAAACATGACCAACTCTTCAATCGCTCTTCATAGGGCTTTATTTCCAGTCCCCAGATCATCCTTGTTGCCCTCCTCTGAACCCTTCCCAGCTTGTCTGCATCTTTCTCAAACCATGGTGCCCAGAACTGGATGCAGTTCTCCAGATGAGGCCTCACCAGTGCTGAGTGGAGGGAAACAAGTACTTCATGGGATTTGGAGGTAATACTTCTATTTGTTGTTGTTGTTGTTGTTAGTCATGAAGTCGTGTCCGACCCATCGCGACCCCATGGACAACAATCCTCCAGGCTTTCCTGTCCTCCACCAACCCCCAGAGTCCACTTAGGTTCACACCAACTCCTTCAGTGACTCCATCTAGCCACCTCATTCTCTCCCGTCCCCTTCTTCTTTTGCTATCAATTGTTCCCAGCATTAGGCTCTTCTCTAGAGAGTCCTTCCTTCTCATTTGGTGGCCAAAGTATTTGAATTTCATCTTCAGGATCTGGCCTTCTAAAGAGCAGTCAGGGTTGATCTCCTCTAGGACTGACCGGTTTGATTGCCTTGCAGTCCAAGGGACTCACAAGAGTCTCCTCCAGCACCACAATTCAAAAGCCTCAATCCTTCGGCGCTCAGCCTTCCTTATGGTCCAGCTTTCACAGCCATACATTGCAACTGGGAAAACCATAGCCTTGACTATAGGCACTTTTGTTGGCAGGGTGATGTCTCTGCTTTTTAGTATGCTGCCTAGATTTGCCATAGCTTTCCTCCCCAGGAGCAAGTGTCTTTTAATTTCTTGGCTGCAGTCCGCACCTGCGGTGATCTTGGAGCCCAGGAAAATAAAATCTGTCACTACCCCCATTTCATCCCCATCTATTTGCCAGGAAGTGAGAGGACCGGATGCCCTGATCTTAGTTTTCTTAATGCTGAGCTTCAAGCCAACTTTTGCGCTCCCCTCCTTCACCCGCATCAAGAGGCTCTTTAGCTCCTCTTCACTTTCTGCCACTTCACAGTGGTATCGTCTGCATATCTGAGGTTGTTGATATTTCTCCCAGCAATCTTAATTCCAACTTGTCATTCATCTAGACCCACCTTTATCATGATGTGCTCTGCATATAAGTTAAATAGGCAGGGTGACAGTATACAGCCCTGCCGAACTCCTTTCTCAATTTTGAACCAATCAATGGTTCCGTGTCCAGTTCTCACTGTTGCTTCTTGACCCGCATATAGATTTCTCAAGAGACAAATAAGATGGTCTGGTACTCCCATCTCTTTAATTTGTTGTGATCCACACAATCAAAGGCTTTAGCGTAGTCAGAAGTTGATGTTTTTCTGGAACTCCCTAGCTTTCTCCATGATCCAGCGTATGTTGGCAATTTGATCTCTCGTTACTTTCCCTCTTCAAAATCCTGCCTGTACTTCCAGTAATTCTCGGTCCACATACTGCTGGAGCCTAGCTTGTAGGATTTTGAGCATAACTTTGCTAGCATGTGAAATGAGTGCAATGGTGTGGTAGTTTGAACATTCTTTGGCATTGCCCTTCTTTGGGATCGGAATGTCAACTGACTGTTTCCAATCCAGGGGCCACTGCTGAGTTTTCCAAATTTGCTGGCATATCGAGTGTAGCACTCTTACTGAATTGTCTTTTAAGATTTTGAATAGCTCAGCTGAAATACTGTCACCTCCACTAGCTTTGTTGTTGCTCAGATTTCCTAAGGCCCATTTGACTTCACATTCCAGGATGTCTGGCTCGAGGTTATCAGGGATGGTTATCAGGGTTATCAGGGTTATCGTGGTTATCAGGGATGTTATGCTCTTTCTTGTATAGTTTCTCTGTGTAATCTTGCCACCTCTTCTTAATCTCTTCTGCCTCTGTTAGGTCCCTGCCATTTTGGTCCTTTATCATGCCCATCTTTGCATGAAACGTTCCCTTCATATCTCCAATTTTCTTGAAGAGATCTCTGGTCCTCCCTATTCTATTGTTTTCTTTATTTCTTTCACTCTTCATTGAAGAAGGCATTCTTATCTCTTCTAGCTATTCTCTGGAATTCTGCATTCAATTAGGTGTATCTTTCTCTTTCTCCCTTGCCTTTCACTTCCCTTCTTTCCTCAGCTATTTGTAAAACTTCCTCAGACAGCCATTTTGCTTTCTTGCATTTATTTTTCTTTGGGATGGTTTTAATTGCTACCTCTTGTACAATGTTACTAACCTCCATCCATAGTTCTTCAGGCACTCTGTCTATCAGATCTAATTCCTTGAATCTATTTGTCACCTCTACTGTATATTCATCAGGGATATGATTTAGGTCATACCCAAGTGGCCTAGTGCTTTTCCCTTATTTCTTCAATTTAAGCCTAAATTTTGCAACAAGAAGCTCATGATCTTATTTTTCCTGACTGTATAGAGCTTCTCCATCTTTGGCTGCAGAGCACATAGTCAATCTGATTTTTGTGTTGACCGTCTGGTGATGTCCATGTGTAGAGTCGTCTCTAGGGTTGTTGGAAAAGAGTGTTTGCTGTGACCAGCATATTCTCCTGACAAAATTCTACCAGCCTGTGCCCTGCTTCATTTTGTACTCCAAGGCCAAGCTTGCCTGTTATTATGGCTATCTTATGGCTTCCTACTTTAGCATGCCAATCCCCATGATGATGAGGACATCATTTTTTTGGTGTTAATTCTAGAAGGTTTTGTAGGCCTTCACAGAACCGGGCAATTTCAGCCTCTTCAGCACCAGTGGTTGAGGCATAGACTTGGACTATTGTGATGTTGAATGGTTTGCCTTGGATTCGAACTGAGATCATTCTGTCATTTTGGAGATTGTATCCCAGTACTGCTTTTCCTACTCTTTTATTGACTATGAAGGCTACTCCATTTCTTCTGAGGGATTCTTGCCCGCAGTAGTATACCTGATGGTCATCTGACTTAAATTCACCCCTTCCTGCCCATTTTAGTCCACTGATTCCTAAGATGTTGATGTTCAATCTTGTCATCTCTTGTTCAACCACGTCCAGCTTACCTTGATTCATAGATCTTACATTCCAGGTTCCTATGGAGTATAGATCTTTACAGCATCGGACTCTCCTTTCACCACCAGATACATCTGCAACTGAGTATCGTTTTGGCTTTGACCCAGTCGCTTCATTCTTTCTGGCACTACTAGTACTAGCCCTCTGCTCATCCCCAGTAGCACATTGGACACCCTCCGACCTGAGGGGCTCATCTTCCGGTGTCATATCTTTTTGCCTTTTGGTCCTGTCCGTGGGGTTTTCATGGCAAGGGTACTGGAGTGGGTTGCCATTTCCTTCTCCAGTGGATCACGTTTTGTCAGAGGTCTCTGCTACGACCTGTCAGTCTTGGGTGCACAGCTCATAGCCTCATTGCGCTACACAAGCCCCTTCGCCCCGGCAAGGCAGTGATCCTTGAAGGGGGATAATGCTATTAATGGAGCCTAAAAGAGCGTTTGCCCTTTTTGCAGCCACATCGCATTTTTGGCTCATATTCAAGCCTGTGATCTGCTACAGTTCTAAGATCCTTCCCACTTGCATCATTGCTGAGCCAAGTGTTCCCCATTTTGTAGTGATGCATTGATTTCTTTTCCGAAGTGCAGAACTTGGCATTTTCCCTAGTCAATTTCATTCTGTTTTCAGCCCAGTGGTCCAGCCCAGTGGTCCGACCTTGAATCTTACTTCTGTCTCCCAGTGCATAGCTATCCCACCCAGTTTTGCCTCATCTGCAGATTTAATAAGTGTCCCCTCCACTTCCTCACCCAAGTCTTCAAGGAAAACGTTGGCGAGCACTGGGCCCTTGACCGAAACCCACGTGTTGCCCCTCCCCAGTTTGACAAGTGCCACTGCTGAGCACGCTCTGCGTCTGATCTGCGGATCCAGCAGTGGAGCCACCTGATATTTGTTCTGTTTAACACACTGTTTTGCTAGCTTGTTAAGCAGGAGATCATGGGGCACTTTGTCAAAAGCTTAGCTGCAGCCAAGATAGATTATGTCCACAGCATTCCTGCAGTCCACCGAATCAAAAAACAAATCGGATTAGCAGGGTTTGTTCTTGAGGAATCCATCTTGGCTTCTAGTAATCACTGCACTGTTTTCAAAGTGTTTGCAGACTGACTGCTTTCTAATCTGCTCCAGAATTTTCCCAGGGATTGATGTCAGACTGACTGGTCGGTAGTTCCCAGGTTCTTCTTTTTTTCCTTTCTTGAAGATCAGGATAACATTAGCCCTTCTCTGCTCATTTGGCACTTCTCCTGCCCTTCATGATTTCTCAAGGATAATAGACAATGGTTCTGAGAGTTCTTCTGCCAGCTCCTTTATGACTCAAGAATGAATTCATTGGGCCCTGGAGATTTGAATTCATTCAACCCAATTAGAAGATCTTTGACCATGTGCCTGTCAGTCATAATGAGCTTCTGCCTCCCTTTCTTTTCCTTCTGTTCTTCTTGAGCAGGTTCTGTCCTTCAATGGTTGCGTTCCAGTTATGGAACTCATCCCACCAAGTTTCACCTATATCCTTCAAGTCATATTCACCCTCCTGTTCATGCTGTTTGTTTCCTGTACTTCCAGTATTAATATTTAAACATCAAAGACCATGTGCTTTATACTCGATCTTTCATTCTCCATATTTTGGAACACAATTATTGGGCATGTGTTAGAGCTGCTCTCCTGGTTGCGGTGCATAAGCCTTGCTCTGTTGTTATGCTCAGGGGTGCTTCTCCCTCCCCTGCAGGATGTAGTTCAAAGCCCTCCAGATACACTTCTTTGTGCTGTGGCCAAACACCTTCTTTTCAGTCCTTGCAAGCTGCAACCCATTCCTTGCCATTCGTTCATCTTCTGGGAGGTGTATCGTCCCAGAATCCAGATGTTTCATGTCAGCACCACCTTCATAGCCAGGTATTCACTAGGAGTATTTTTCTTTTCCTGTCTATTCCTCTGCCAAGAACTGGAAGTCTTCCTGACATACACGAGTTTCCAAATCATGCAACGGGGAGTCCCCCACAACTTAAAATCTTCTTGTGCTTGCAAGCAGACCTTTAGCCTTTCGTTCAGTGCTGCATGGGATGGTGTGTGGTTCTTCCACAGCAGGCTGCCTTCAAGCCTCGTCCTCGAGTAACCGAAAGCAGTTCCATAGTTCCACTGGTGCAGATTGCCCTCTAGTTTCTCTAGTTCTTCCACACCCAACTGTTCCAGGGAGTTTCCTCCTTATTTCCCCTTCCTTCAGCGTTCTTTTCTGCTTCAGCTTGCTGTTGAACTTCTAGCTCCTGCACAACTCTTAGCTGTTGTAGTTCCACCACTCTGCCTGAAATCTCCTCGTCTTGCTGCACTAGCACTCTTGCCTTTTCATCCAGCAGGGCTACTAGCTTGCACTTCTTGCCCGTGTGGGCCAGGTTGAGCTCGGCAGGAAAACAAACATTGCATAGATGCAACAGGTCACCATCACTCTGAGTCTTCTCAGTCAATTCTTTCTGCTGCCTTTTTGATTCTACCTTGTTGGGCTTGCTGCAACAAGTGTTTGCTCCTGTCTTCACTAAAGGCTAACAACACAGTCCTACCAAAAAATAGGAGTGAGTTACAAGGAAGAAAACAAAGTGGGGGGGGGGGGGGGATAAGGGGAAAAAAAAAAGAAAAAAGGGGGGATGTTGGAGACCTTCCCCACCAAACTCCTGTTGGCTCTCCCGGGTCACTCACGCCCTGGGAGCTTGCCTGCTTGTAGCCCAGGGCAGCTGGGGCAGCTTGCTCTGCTTGGAGTCAGGGCCCCAGTGACTCTCCCACCCACACGGCTGCTGTCAGCTGATCAGGCCACTAGACCAGAGGGGCAGCTTGCCCTGATCCGCTCAGCTCAGAGTCAGGAGCCAGCTCGTCGTTATTCGGTCAGAGGAGGCATCTAGACTGCCCAACCTGAAGGCAGGGCGTACGTGGGGCACAGATGTGCCACCCACCCTGACTCTCAAGCCCTTTCTTCCTGGAAATGCCTTGCCCATGGTTCCCCCTCCGAGGGCACTTCCGGCAAAGGTGGGACAGGAGCCTTGCACCGACCAGGCAAGCTCTCCACCTCGTTCGCTGTGCAGGGTCGCAGCACTAGTTGCCCCAAATAAAGAATAAATCTAAGAGCATTCGTGGTTTTCCCCCTTGAAGCAAAACAAAGCATTTATTGATCCCAAGGCCATCCCAAATACTATCCGAATCCAGTGATTGCATTCAGCAATGCTATTAGGACAGGACACAGCTGGGCAAAAGGTGAGCCCACAATTACACTGCCATTAAGAATGCCCAGATTAATCTGGAGTAAATGAGGTGATCAAATGATCTTTCCAAATTAATGCTTTAAGCCCTCCAATTGCCCTTTTTCCTAGGAAAAAGGCTGCTAAATACCTGAATTGAGTTGGTAGAACCTCCCGGGTCCTGGGCCTAATCAGAGCTTCCCATGAACAGCAACACCTGGAGCAAGACTTCGGAAGCGCAGGTGGAGGGCTGAGCACTTGAAGGCTCCTGCCTGTTAGAAGTGCAGCAGGCCCGCCAGGTATCTAATTGGCGGAGCGGCTTCTAATGCCCTGCATCCCCTCCTGCCACATGCTGTGCTTGCTGTACGAATGCTGCCGCCTTGCCAGTGTCCCCCCAGGCGGGGAATGGTGGGAGCTGCCCGCGCCAACCTGGAGGGCAGCAGGCTGGAGAGAGCTGGGCCCGTGTGTGGATGACGGCGGGGGGGGGGGTGAGAGGGGCTGAGCACACGCCCTTCGCAGATGCATGCCCTCACTCCTCCCGTCTCCTCCCACACCAGTGCCATACCGACCTCCTAGCTTTTCCCAAACACCTGTGTTCCTGCCATCATCTCGCCCCCTCCCAACACAGACCCGCACATACCTTGAGATGGCTCAATGGAATAAATTAATAAATTAATTACTGGGGCCGGGAGAGAGAGTTTAACCTCCTCCTCCTCCTCCTCCTCCTCCTCTTCCTACAATGTTTGGGAGTGGGGCTGTAGATTTGGTTGGCGTGTGACTGTAGAATAGCCGGGGTGAATGAGTGGCCAGTGTGAGGTGGGGGAAAGACCTCCTGGCCAGATGAAGCAGGACCATTGGGCCGCATGTCTGCTTCTCAGTCCTCTGTATTCCCTGCTGGAAACACCAACACTGCAGTGAAATGCTGCAGCGCACATTCAGAAACACGGAACCAGTAAATATTTTCAGGCCCCTCTGCCATCTGGAGTTCCTTGTGAAAGCAGCGCTGTGACTCAGATCTCTGGATCTCTGGGAGGGCGAGACATAAGGACTTGCTGCTCCTACTCCATAATGGCTGAACAGAGATTCAGCTCAGGCCTGTGTAGCTATCTCCTTCCTTCTTCCCAAGCTGAGTAGAACTGCCTGGCCCTGCAAACAACAGATGTGGGGGCATTTTTTTCCTGGACTGCCACTGCAATGAGGACCATAGGTGTGCACCATTTTCTGTGTATGAGTTGGGGGCATTTTACATGCATAGAAGCATAATGCCTCAGGGACTGAGCTAGCGTAGAACATGCGGGATCCCTGAGGAACCCAAGATCAGGCAGGGAAAGGGGATTTAGGCTCTTACTTCCGTACCAGGACTTCCAGCAGGCCTAAAATCGGGGTAAACCTTCACTGCATCAGAGAGCTTTTCCCATCCCCATACAAGCTCTTCTGTCTCCCTTTCAAGAGTGGTTCTGTTCTCTGACTCCTTTGTAATGAGTTAGAACATCCCAGAATTATTTTCCTATGTTCGAGGCAGCAATCATGTCTCCATAGTTCCACTAGCCAGACCTGGGATTGCTCCTGTCCTTGGACTTGGGCAGTGATTTTGGCCTTGAAACGCCAAAAGCAACAGAAGAACTACCTCTGAAGGTGGGTGTCAGTCTCCAGATGCTCCCGGGGCGCCGGTTGTTCGCGTGGGCAGAGGCGGCCGCCTGCCCTGAGCGAGTGCCGCCCCACCGTGTTGAGCTGCAGCGCCCGCTCGGCCGGGCACTGAGCAGCCCTTGCAGTTGCAGCTCTCCGAAGCGTCAGGTGCCTGGATTGCACTTCAAACCCCGGGAGATGGTGGTCAGCATGACGAGCCATGACCACGGAAGGGGTGTGTGCAGGGGTGCAGAAGGCACGTGCTGTGTGGCAAGGCTGCACTTCCTTTCTTTTTGATTGGGAGTGGGCAGCATTCAGCTATGAGGGTCCAAGTCAGGTGCCCTGGAGAGTGTGAGTTGCCACCAACTCTCCTTCCAGCTGAAGGATCTGCGTTGGAGGGTACCTTGTGCAAACATTCCCCACAAAAAGGAAAAGCTGGAGCACTCCTCATTCAGGTCTTGACAGGCCATACAAAGCACCAGCACCACCACCCGACTGTGGCCCGCCAGGTCACGAGGGGAAGCTCGCACGCAGGAGAGATGCCCAGTAGCTGGAGGCGGCTCCATGACTACAAGCCACTGCCAGCTGCCCCCAAGAATTTGTCCTTTCTTGAAGCCATCTGGATCGGTGGCCTTCCCTGCGTCTTGTGAAAGTGAACCTTGTAGTTTAACAATGTTCTGTGTCAAGAGGGACTTCCTTTGCTCTGTCCTGAATCTCCCACAAGTTTTATGGGACAACCCCTTTGGATTCTAATACTGCAAAGAGAGAGGGAAAGAAATGTCTCCATCTCCACATTCTCCATTCCAGGCATACTTTTGCAAGCCTTTGCCATGTCTCCAAGTGAAAAGGTCCCCAATGTCGCATCCTTCCCCCCTAGGGAGCTGCTGCATCCCCACATTATTTCTGCTGCCCCTTTCAGTGCTTTCTCCTTCTTGAGGTGTGATGATCAGACCGCCTACAGGGTGGTTCCTCCTGTTCCCACCTGCTCCATAGGGCCAAGTGACTGGAGATTGAATGGTTGGAGCACCATCACTCCTTTCTCTTGGAAGGGCTGAATTTGCAACCACTTGCCCTTGATCAGGCTGAGGGGTCTCTCTCAGGCAGAGGCCATGCACTCTGGGCCCTTTCTCAAAGCCTTCGGATTGGAGTTGGGTGCACAAAGAGCCTTCTCTCTCCCTCTCTCTCTCTCTCTCTCTCTCTCTCTCTCTCTCTCTCTCTCTGTGTGTGTGTGTGTGTGTGTGTGTGTGAGAGAGAGAGAGAGAGAGAGAGAGAGAGAGACTGAGACTGTGTTTAGATAGCACCAGACTCAAGGAATGGGAAACAAGCCCAATTTAATACAGCCGGGCAAGCAAGCCAGCTTTGCTGTCAGTATCGGCTCACTTGATTGGCAGAACAGTGTATCTCCCTTCTATTGCTGAAAATCAGTTGCTTGGGAGATCCAAGCACATCTGGCTGCTGTGGGATCTCAGTGCTGGTTGCCGCTTGCCCTGTCCTGCCGCCTCTTACCTGCACGGCACCAGTTTTTCCCCACTCCCACCCTGCTGCAGGGCAAGAGAGCTCGTTGGATGGCTCGTCGCAACTCGGGTCCTCAGGCTGAAAGCACACGTCACTTGTGGGTCAGATACCCACAAAAAAGGAAAAGGGGGAAGGCAGAGTCTCAACATATTTATTTGAAGGTAAAATTATTGTCCCACTCAAGATGAGCGGAGCCTCTCCTATGATAGGTGTTAAGCTTGCATGTGTGTATTCATGCCAACTGAGGATAACAAATCATGCATTGGAAAAAGTGAGCTCAAACTGATGAAAGCATCTGTCACTGTGCATCTGGTAGTTGTCTTGGTGCTGCTTTTGTGAACACGCTAGCTGTCTAGGCCACTGAAAGTTGTTTGAAAGCAGTAATTTATTGTTACACACAAATTGCCCAGTGTGTTTTGGTAACAACCTTTCTGCTCCTTCGCCTGATGTATCAGCTGAAACAGTTCATTCAAAGCTTTTCTCATCCTTAAGAAGGCAGCGCTCATGCGGCGAGGTCTCCTGCAAGCAGCTCCCGCGTGGCACTGGTGGGCACTTTCCTGGCCATTGGGAAAGCGTTGCGGACTTTCTCCCTGCGCTGGCACCAAGAGGGCACC
The DNA here is from genome assembly GCF_004798865.1 of Varanus komodoensis. Taxonomy (NCBI): domain Eukaryota; kingdom Metazoa; phylum Chordata; class Lepidosauria; order Squamata; family Varanidae; genus Varanus; species Varanus komodoensis. The sequence goes on from NW_025335321.1 coordinate 530,089, forward strand.
AAGGGGGCATGTTCGCATGGCTCAGGGAGACCGCGTCAGCTTGGAAGCCGCTGCACTGGACAGTGGCTGGCAGAGCCTCTGGGTTTGCTCCTCTCGGCCAGCACGACTGCATGTGTTGCACTGTGCCAGGCTGCTGGCGAGGACCAGTGGAAAGCGGACAGGCCCCGCCTGCTGCTCTTGCCAGGAGTCTGGGTGGGATGGGGTCTGGCCTTTCAGCCAGCCGTGTGGGAAGAGGCCTGCTGCAGCAGCTGGATCAAGTTAGCAGGCCGAGGCCTGCTCAGGGACCCTGGCTGGAATCGCTGTTCAGCCCCGAAGCATAAAGCACGTCCTCTCACTTCAGCTCAGAGGAAGGGCAGCGGATAGTGACTCCCCTGCTCTGGCAGGAAGACTCCCTCCGTGGTGGCGCCCCGCTTAGAAACATAGGTACACAGGAGCAGAGTGACCCGGAGGGGCCTCCTGGGCCATCTAGTCTCCAGCCAGCTTTGCTCTTGGCGTGCCCACCATGCCTGGGGGTAGGAGGGCTCAGCGCCGTCCTGGGTGGGGGAAGACCGCGCCTGATGCTCCGGGAGCCACGACTGCCGCCAGAGGTGGCAGGACCGGCTGGAAGGGCCAAGGGGTGCACTCAAGACCTGGCACTTCCAGCGCCCCTGGGAGTCGCCTCGCTTTACAGCCCTCTCCTTTCGCCTGCCTTTGATACCGGAGTCCTGACAGCCCTGGATATTTGCCAGCTTGCCACGTGAGGTCCTTATTTATTTCTTCAGTATTGTGTTTATGTCCTGCCTGTTTTCCTTCCAGGGAGCTCAAGGCAGCGGGCCAATCCTCCTCCTCCTCCTCTTGGCCTTATCCTCAGTGCGCAGCAGGAGGGCCGGGCGGGGGCGCCCCCTGCGGGGACCTGAGAGGGATCCCGACCCGCGCGGGGCGGCGCGGCCAGCGGGCCGGCAAGAGGGCAAGGCGGAGGGCCGCGGGGAGCTGGGGCCGCGGGGTGGGCGGGGGGGGGGGCGGCCACAGGCAGCCCTGCGCGTGGCCCCGCCGCCTGGAGGGGCATCTGGGGGTCGTGAGCGGGAGCGCGCGCGCCGGGGGGGGGGGCCCTGTTGCGCGATAGACGCACGTGCGCGTGCTGGTCGCTGCCGGTGCAACGGTCCTGCCCGTACCCCGCTGCCTTTCCCGCGTTCAAATCATGGTTAGCAAGTAGGCACCGGCCATATATGTCTGCCTGATGTATAGGAGGGTGTTAAAAGCTCTCGTGAACTTACCCTGTGGCTACATATTATCGCCGCCTAACAAGGCGGAGAGAGCTTTTCAAATTGGCACCTTGACTGTAAGTGTTGACTTCACAGTATCTTAAATGGATCCGAACTGTAGATTTTTGTTCCCTTCACATTTCATCCCTTTAATTATTTGTCTTTTCAAAACTATCTTTCCTGCTTGCTGCGCTTGGCTGATAAGGTGACGACAAAAGTCATAACAAAGGGAGGCCAGTAATACCTTTTTCCTTGACAAGAACACAGGGCAGCTGGGCTGAGGAAATGAATCGCTGAAGGTTCATTCTGGCAGACTTTTTAAAAAGCCTCCCCAGCTGCTGGGGGCATGCGTGCTGTTTGATCTGACCACATCGGGGACCTTTTATTTCTAAAGCGACAAGGTTTGCAGGAGTGAGAGGGGGAGAGGCGCGGATCAATGGTACAGGTTGCATCTCCCCTGTAAGAAGATTCAGGAAACCAGGCAATGCAAGGAACGCGCCAGGGGTTGGATGCAGTGATGGCACATCGAGTGGTGGCACCGAAGCCGCCAGATACCCAGTATGGATGTGCCCAGCTGGGGATTGCTTGGCTATATTATGAATTGTTCTCCCCTGCCTGTGTGTAGTGAGGGCTTGGCAGTGTTCATCCATCCATCCATCCATCCATCGCTGTTTGTTTGTTTAACATATGTATTTATTTCTTCAGAAACATTCTTGGCCACCTCTCAGGGCAGTGCTCCTCCCTAGATGGTGTGCAGATGTCAGTAGCAGAGTTCCCTACGGACTGGGTTTTTCAGCAACCTCAGGATTCAGGAGCAGCAGCACTGCTGCGAACTCGGAGCGGTTCAGGCTTGTCGCTATGTTGCTCCAACAAGGAGCAGAGCAAGGCTAAACCTGAAATATGAGTGTTGCCGCGTTTAGGCTGCTTATTTATGTGCGTGCTTCATTTTTATGCCACCAATAGCCAAGGCTGTCTGGGCACTTACCAAAACTTAAGTTAAAAACATATAAACAAGAAAGACAGCGACAACATATGAACTATAAACAATAAAACCACATCAGTTGCAATCAAATCAGTACAGAGGTGCATCAGCAGCACAGAATAAAAGACAGTATTAAAACTAAGATTTAAAAATTAACTCTTAAAATACTGGGAGAATAAAAATTTTCACCAGGCACCAAAATTAATAGAGTAGGTGCCAGGTACACCACATTGCAGAGCTCATTCCAGAGTTGGGGTGCCACAACTGAAAAGGCCCTTCTCTTGGTGACCACCCTCTTTGCCGCCTTTGAAGGGGGCTCCCAGAGAGGACCCCAGAAGGGGGCCCGGATAGGTCGTAACGGATGAGGCATTCCTTCAGATAACCTGGCTGCAAGCCACCTATGACTTTGAGTGTTAATCCTAGCACTTTCAATCAGGCCCAGACTTCAGCTGGGAGCCAGTGCAGCTGAACCAGGAGTGGTATAATACGCTGTGAGGCAGTCCCTGTTAACGTTACTGCCCTATTTTGAATTGGTTGAAGTCTCCAGACTGTTTTCAAAGGCAGTCCCATGTACAGCAAAATGCAGAGGTTACCAGGGTGCGGATTACCGTAGCTAGGTTCTGTCTGTTCAGATAGGGTCGTCATTGGGAAATCAGCCCAAACCGACAGAAGGTGCTCCATGCCACTGAGTCCACTTGAGATTTGAGTGACAATTCTGGATCCAGGAGCACCTCCAGACTACGAACTTTGGCCTTTAGAGGGAGTGCAACCCCATCCAGAACTGGTTGTCTATTGTGCAACTGGTCGATCCACCAACAGCACCTCCATCTCGTCTGGGCTGAGGCTCAGTTTCTTGGTCCTCATCCAGTCCATTAACATGCCAAGACATTGATTCAGAGCAGCCACTGCCTCACCTGACTTTGATGGAAAAGAGAAGCAGAGCTGAGTGTCATCTGTGTATTGATGACATCTTAGCTCATTCCTCTTGGTAGCCTTGCCCATACGTTTCCTGTAGCTGTTGACTAGCACAGGGGATAAGAAAGAGCCCTGTAGTGCCCTATGGCACAGCTGCTATAACCCCCCGGCACTGATTCTGTTCAACTTTTTTATCAATGATCTGGAGGAGGAGCTAACCAGTCTGCTGACCAGATTCACAGACAATACCAGACTGTGGAAGTGAGCGGGGGACAGTAGGATGGTGTTCAGTGTGGATAAGTGCAAGGTCTTGCACTTGGGGCATCGGAATGGGTGCCATGGGTACAGGATGGGGGACAGGTGGTTGGAGAATAGCATTTTTGAAAGAGATATCAAGGCACTTGTTGACAGCAGGCTAAACATGAGCCAGCAACGGGACGTGGTGGTAAAGAAGGTGAATGCCACCCTTGGATGCATAGGCAGAAATACAGAAACATAGGTCATAGAAACATAGGACCATAGAAATAGAGTGAGTCAGAAGGGGCCTCCTGGGCCATCTAGTCTGATCCAGCCAGCTTCACTCATGACATGCCTACCAAGTGCATGCAGAATCAGGGCTTCCAGGTCTAGGGAGTTACTTATACTTATACCACTACACATGACTCTGGTGCGTCCACAACTGGAGTACAGCGTCCCATTATGGGCTCCATTTTATAGGAGAGGCATGGTTGGGTTAGAATCAGCTCGGGGCAGGGTTGCAAGGATGGTGGCCAGTTTGCGGGGGGTGGGGGTGCCATATGAGATGAGGCTGAGGGAACTGAGTCTTTTCAGCCTGGAGAAGAGGAGACTCCGAGGGGATCTTATAGCAATATGCACGTATGTGAAGGGCTGTTCACATACGTTGCCCCCAGTGGTGAAGGAAAGGATGCAGCCCGCTGGGGCAAAGCTCAAGGAAGCCATTGTTGCTTCTGTCCACAGAGACAAAGATCCTCTCAGCGGCAGCCTCCTGCTGGCCACCTGCATACAGACCCCGAATCTTCTAGCTCTATTGCCGCTTTCTGAGGAGAACAGTGGTTGCCTGGCGTCTGGCATTCTCCCCTGAAGTGCCTTGGCACGACACGAGGTCTGGGCTGTTCCGGGAGGGTGGGGAGCACGCCAGCCCCCAGGAGACAGTGGCCAGAAGACCTCTGCTGCCGCCATTATAGGTGGCGATAAAGCAGGTTTTCAAAAAGAGAAGAGCTGCATTGCATTCCTTCTGTGGATGGAAACCTGCTCCACAGGGCAACACGTGCTTTATCTGACCTGGCAGATTGCTCTGCTCACAATGACGTGAATACAAGTGGTGCGCCCTGTGGATGGGAAGAGGAGCTCAGGATGGCAGGCATGGGGATGTTTTAGCTCTTGTGCGTTCAGGCAAAGCATTTCTGGCTGCGTGGATGGTTGAAACATCTTTGACAGAATCAAACCCAGAATGGAAGCAGCGCAACTTTCTCCTGAACTGGAACGTCCCTGTCTGGCTGCATCACGGTGGCTTAGTTTGAGGTGTAGCCAATGCCACTCCAGCAGCTGCACCAGGTTTCCATGCTTGCTTCCTCCCCGCTGCCTCCCCCATTCTAGTAGCTGCAGTAGAATCAAGACTTAGCAGGGAGGCTGCTCTGGCAGCGGAGGGTCAGCACTGGCCACTGATGCTGCATCAGCCCAAGCTGACCACATAAGAAAGCATTTCCTGCCGTGCCGTTCCGTTCCGTTTGCAGTTTCTGTTGGAGTCAGGATATGTAGGTTGTTGGGTGTCTGCAGAACTTTCCATCCTGTCTGAGGTTTGACTCCAATGAGGGATGCTTCTGAAGCCCTCCTCACTAGAATCAAAGAAAAGAGAAACAGTGATTGTCAAGCTCACTAAAATTCTTTGAAGTACACTTCGAAGCTTGTTTTGGCTTCCTCCCATTTTTGTTCTTGACCTCTTCTTTAGTTCATTCTAATGTGAAATGTGCACTTCAGATGGGGAGAATGTACATTGTGTATTTTTCGAAGGTGTGCACTCAGCTTCCACATTGACTCAAGTGTGGAAATGCATACTTTTAAAAATGCACATTTCAAAGCGTGCGTTTTCGTGCATATTTCTCTCAATGTTCACATCAGTTCTGTGCATCATGAAATGCACACAGTCTGCTCTGATTAATTAAAGCATATTTCTGTGCATTTTTCAGAAGTATACATGTTATATGTATTTTTCAAATGTATGCATGTAGTTGAACACAGGTGTTTGGTGCATGGCTGATGCTGTGAGTTCCAAAATATACAGCCTTTGGCCACCGATGGCATCCAACTCCCTTCTTGGTTCAGAATGTGCAAACTGGGTAAATCCTGATCAAAAATTAAGTGAAGCTGGAGTTTCCCTAATCCAGAGTGAGATGGGGGGGGGGGGTGAAATGGGGAGGGCTGGCCATCTGGCCTTTGTTTTTGTGTTGCACCTGCCAGGGGAGCTGACAAGCTGTGGGCCCAGGTAGGGTGTCCTTTGGGTGGCAGCTCAGGGTCTGCAGACCAGCCTCCCCAAACCTGCGCCCCTCGTGGTGCTTGACCACGAGCCAGCGGGGTGTGGCAGTCCGAGGGAGGGCTGTCACCAAGGAAGACAGAGGGCGCCTGGGCAGTCACGGGGTGCGTGAGGAGAGGCGGCCCAGGCTGCTGTGTGACGTGTCCTTGTCTGCCTGGAGGGTCTGGCCAGAGTCTTGGGCTGCGAGCGGACAAAGCAAAGCGTGCTCTGCCCTTTCTGTCGCCAGGCAGATGTCACTGTGCCTGCCGTGCAACCTGGGGTGGCGTTTGCCCTTTTGACTCCCGTGTCACACTGCTGACTCACGGTTAGTTTGCAGTTGACCAGCACCCCGAGGTCCCAGTGAGTGTTAGCAAGGCAGGAAGGGCGCACACAAGGATCAAAGGACTTGGAAACTTAAAATGGAAACTCCCCAAGTTTAGCATGAACCAAAGTTAAGACCAGAAAACTGAGAAAGTGGCATTGACCGATTTGTTGCCCTGTACCTCCCTCATGAAAGCTGCTGTGAAAAATAGCTTACGAGATGGAGTGTGGCAGATGTTAATCTACATTCGGATTCATGAGGAGACCATCCCTGAAAGACACAATGCAAACGAAGAAAGGATTGGCGTGGAGGAGCAACAAAAGCAGAACTCCAGCATCACTTCTTACTGCCAGAGTTCCTGCAGGTGTTCCTTTGGACGCGAGGCGGGAGGGGGGAGAGCCGCTTCTGCTCCGGCTGAGCCACGGGGCCAGGCTGGGCTCTCTGCTGCTAGGAGAGATCCCTGCGCTGGTGCTGCGTGAGTCCAGGTGGGAGTGCTCTTGTGGAAGTGGCATCCCGTTGCTGCAGACAGGTGTCCCAGCCCCGAAGTGCCAGTGTGCAGGTGCAGGAGACACTCGCGGGGGCCAAGGGATGGCGTGCTCCGGGTCCCGATCTTTATTCAAGGCAGGGCACACCGCTGGCCATTTGTTTCTTCCAGCCTTTCTTGGCAAACTGCACTTGTCTGTCATAATTTAGAAGACTTCACTGTTAAGCCCAGAGATAAAGAGAGGAGACAAATGGAAGTAGAACGAGATGCGGCATCCTTCAAGATGGAAATTATTAATTAGACTTATTATCCAGAGCTTGTCAGTCGGCTAATCCTCCGCGATGCTCAGCGCTTTGTGCTGCCAGTGCCCCTGTTCTGCCAGCCCTGCAAAAGAGCGGCTGTGCAACAGAAAGCGCTAGGCTGGCTCCTTCTGCGTCTGACGCTGTTGGCCAGCCCAGGCAGGCAGTTGCTTCCCCCCACTTCCCAGGAAGGCTCCGAGCAAAGCACAGAAAGGGTCGGAGCCGCATCCCAGTGCTTCAGTGCGCCCTGCCGCCTGTTGTCCTAGGCAGGCGTGAGGGCCGGGAGAGGAGGGCACCATGTGCAAGCTGGCCTGCTTCCCGGGCCCTCCCCTCGGGAAGGGAGAGCCCTGCTGCCCCTCTCTGCCAGCTGCAGCGGAGAGCCTGTGGCAAGTCCAGGGCCACTTGGCGCTTCCTCCACTACTTGGCGGGGCTTCCCCCCGTTATCTGACTGTGGCCCTTTCCCACCAAGGTTTCCGGGGCAAGACGAAGATGGCACTCCCGGCTCAGAGCAGAACCTGAACGCAGAATGACGGCGGACGAGGACAAGGGTGCTCCCTGTCCTGGGCTCCTTGCACATGGCTTCGCCCATGCAGCCACTGTCCCAATTCCACATCAATCTGCCCTGTAACTGGCACGAAAATGTGCAGATTATTTAGGAGACATTTAGAGACTGCCAAACATATTCTCCCCAAACTCTACATGTCTAAAAGAAGCACTTCTAATGCCTCTCAAAAGGCCAATTGAAAGCATGTTTTGATCTGATTTGGGAATCCACATCCAGAAAGTGCAAGATCCTGGGCAGGAGGACAGCATTCCAGCCACACAAGCATTGAGGAGGTGCAGATCGGGTTGCACTTATCAGATCTCACAAACACTAGGCTAGGCTCGGGAGGGGAACGTTGCCGTCCCCACAAATGTCCTTGCTGGATTGGCACAGTGGCCCACCTTAGCCCACCTTAGCCGGCTCCCTCCCCACGCCCATCCAGACAGGGGCCTTGCACACAGCTGGTGGCAGCTGTGGGGACTGTGCGTTGCCAGGAGAGGCAGGTGCGTGTACCTAGCTTGAATTGAGCAACACCTGAATCCAATGCCTTTGTGGAAAGCAAAGCCCATCTGTGTCTCCCTGCCCCCACTCCCTCCCTCTCCCTCCCCCTGGATGCCTTCTGCTGCCCCAGTGGGTGGGTCTGTCCATCCCAAAATGGTGTTGAGACGTCTGTTCCACTGTAGGCTCAGCAGACAAAAGGGCCCCATCTGGAGTGTCCCAAAGAGGAAAGGGCCCCAGTCCAACCTGGCCAGGCCTCTGTCCGTGTCTCCCACTCAGGTCTGAGGATGGTGAGAGAGGGAGGCAGCGGCATGCTGGGAGAGAGGAATGAGCATAGGAGAAAGCGCAAGGGGCGCTGTGGCATGATGCTCCGTCACCGCCATGAGTGCCGGCAAACAGCAGCCTGCCCCCTCCCCCCGCCACACAGTCGGGACCAGATGGCGGCCAGGGAGGACCCAGGCAGGGTGGCAAAGAGGAGGCTGGCAGCAGCCCAGCAGGTAGTGGCGGCTCTGTTCCTGCCCGCAGCGGGCGGCTGCCACATGGGTGGAGCCAGGAAGACCGGGGCCTGCCACCCCACATCTCCTTCAGGGACCCAGGGCACATCATTCGGGCAGCTCTCTTCCCGCCCGGGTCGCCCACGGCTGTGCATGGTGCGTGGGCCTCAAGGCCATGGCAGCCATCTTCGGGCAGGCCCCTCCGGTTGCGCCAGGGCTGGGCCGAAGCACAGCTGAGGCACCTCTGAGGGGGCTGCCAGTGCCAGAGCAGCCCTCTGCCCCACCATAGCCCACAGTCAGGAAAGGACTCCGAAGGCGCTGAGCGAGCCCTTTTGCAAAAATGCCCCGGACAGCGCCTGCAGTATGTGAGGGAACCCCGAGGGATGAGCGGGATGGCTGGGGCCGCACAAAGCGGCTGCGGCAACCTGCTGCTGCGGCTGCGGTGGCCCAGTGAAGTCGAGGGCTTGGCAGCTGGGCTGTGCCGTTCCTCAGACGGCCAGAAACATTTCAGCATTAGCATTCAGTACATCACTGGTAACATTTGGTCAACTTATTTTGTGGACGTTCTCATGCTCTCTTCCTCCTGCAGCACTCTGACTTCCTTTAAACAGATACATACACAAATGCGCAAGACCTGTGAGGATTCATGGTTTGGCATATGAGGAAGCGAGCATCACTGCAGATGCAGCCAAGACGTGAACAAGTACTGCAGTTCCTGTGTAAATGAACTATCCCGTGCATTCCCCACTTTGCCCTGGGAGGTGCCATGGTTGCTAATTGCTGGGGGTTTATTAATGGAGACTCATAAAAGAGACAGCACCAAATGTGGCCAATTCGTGCTTGGGGAGGTGCAGAAATGAATGCAGATTTAATGCTTCTGGCATTTTGTGGAAATGAGGCATCATTTACACTTTTACATCTGACTCAGGCTGAACGAGGCAGATCTGTCATTTTATGGCCGCAACAGCTCTGCCATTTGCTGTTGCCTCAGCTAGGAGCACACAAAGCAGCAGAAGGGTAGGTGGGGGGCAGAGCCGGGCTGGAGGCCGGGCCCGCGTGGGAGGTGGGCAGTGGCCACGCTGCTGCGTGTCCTCTCTGGAACAAGCAGTTCCCCAGTGCCCTGCCCCTGAGGTCTGCACTGAGTGCCCTCCATGTGGCCCAATCAGAGACCGCAGTATGGCAACTGAAGCAAGACGGGCAGCCTCGTAGCGATGGGTGCAGCGCTGGTTTGTACCCGCACATGCAGCTCATCCCTTGGGGATCCTGCGCCCGCCACGGCTCCCACTGGAAAGTGGCATGCTTGGCTGCCAGAGTCCTGCTCCATGTGAGGAACCCGAGGGGGCCACTCCCAGAGGCGACTCCCCCACTGCTCCACGCTCCGTTGAGGGAGCACCACGCTCCTCGATCGGCCCCCTGGCGACTTCTTGTCTGGGAGCACATCTTATCTGCATACATGTGCAAGTGGGGGCAGGATTTTGTGCCCTTGGTTCACGCGTATGCAGCTCTGCTTGGGTGCTGGGGTTGCAGAGAAGCCCGTTTGAAAAGAGGTTTTCTGGATCCACTGAACTGGAACAGAGAAGCTGTTGATCTCATTCCACTTCCTGGGTCTTCTCCTTTATATCTTAAAAAAATGGGCCAAATCAGGCAAGCTACTGAATTGTCCCAGAAGTGAAATTGCAAGCTAAATAGAGTGGCTCTTGTTCTACTTGAAGTTTGAAAGAGGCTGAGAGAAGGAAGCCAAAAACCATTCCAGAAGGTTTGGCCACAGGATTTGGAATGAGGAGTTGCATTTTCCTCCCCAGCTCCCCCAGGGCGATCAGTGTAGCCTTGGCATGCCTTTTATGCTTTGGAAATAGACTGGGCTTGCAGCATAGCCTGGCCAAAGGTTTTGAATCCAAACCCCCAATTCCGAACTTTGGGCACTTCCCTAACCCCTTCCTATTTCCACTCCATAAGTATCTTTGAAGCACCAGCTGTATGCATCGCCCCCCCCCCGCCCCCCGGAATTCAGTGAGTTCAATGAGTTATTCCTCACTGCAAGAGTCTGAAAACAGCATAGCTCAGTGGGAAACAAAATCAAACCAAAGGCAGTGTGATTTTTTTTTAAGTTACTATTATGTTCTTGCACAAGAAAGGTAGCCGCTTTATTTTGGTAGTACTTAAATTGAATTCTAATGCTATTTTGAGACAATGTATACGGCAAATTGACTCCACCTCAAGTAAATGACTTATGAAATTGAGGAGTTTTTGTCAAGCCAATGCCTGCATACTGTGGTGAGGGGAGGAAGCAGGAATGGGGCACTCTTTCATGCTCCTTTGTCCATCTGCTCTCCCAAAGGTGCCTCGACAGACTCCGTATACTGGAGAGAGTGTTTTCTGGCTAACTTCCTCTAAAGATCTGGGTTGAAAGGGTGTTTGGGGAGAAGTAAAAGCAAGCCCGGAAGAGAAATTTCGGGTTGCAGTTCCATCTCACATTCAGATTCAAGAAAACAACTCTCCAGAGCAGTCTTACTTGTTCTGCCACATGAGGCAAAGCTGGTCTGCATTTGGGCAAAACTGCCCAGGGACCACCATGGAGAACCCTGGCCGGCCAGTGGTTGGGCCACTGGTGATGGCCTGAATGTTCCAGGCTCAGTGGATCTGCACATCGGGTTCCGCAGGCTCCGCTCAGCAGTGTCCCTGCAGCAGAACCTGCAGTCGTTCAGCTCGCACGACGCTGCAACGGAAAGATGGTCGGGACATCTACCCTGATGGCTGTGAACGGACAGGAACGGGCTGTCGCTCTGTGTCGGGAGACTTTTGCAAGGTCAGCACTGACTGTACGGGCAGTGCTCACCCAACAACCTGGAACTTTATCCACAATTATGTTACTTGCTTGTAGAGAGGGCCATAGAACAGCCTTCCCCAAAATGGTGTCCTCAGGCGTGTGGAACTGCGCCTCCCGCTTGACAAAGCTGGGAGAGTCATCGAGCTCCCAGAGATCGCCAGGCTGTGGAAGGTTGCTCCGAACTGCCTCCAACGGGCACTAGCGCATCTGCAGAGGAGCTGGCCTTGTGGCGGCGGCGGCCGCTTGCTTGCTTGCTTGCCTGCTTGCGTTGAAATGGCTGTGTGGCTTCTCCCTGGGAAGACACAGTGTGAGAAAGCGTTCACGCACCGAAAACATCCTCCCGCTGGAGCACGCAGTGCAAGAAGAGCCGCTATGTCCACCTCCCCATGTTGGCTTCGGGTGATGGGACTTGTAGTCTACCAGGCCCGATGCTTTTGGTCACTTTCTGTGCAACTGGGAGATGTGAGTGAAGCTTATCTAGGCTATACTTAGAACAGGGGGAGACGCACAGCCCCCACCTACATGAGGGCTGGTGGCAGTGTTGTTCCGCTGGGGGCCACTGACCCTCGTGAGGACCTGTTGCGCCGTGACACGTACTCGTAGGTAGCGAGTGGAGCCAAAGCCTTGACAGGCAGGTCGGGCCCAAATGTGGATGGCCGTCCTCTTCTCTCCCCACCCACCTCTTCCTCTCCCTCCTCCGCCGCCTCCCGCACAGCAGCCTGCCAGAGAAGGGGCCTAAACTGGTCCGCAGCAGAGGGCCTTTGAGGTCAGGCCGAGGACTGCAAGCAATTGAGCGGGGGGGGGGGCACTGGTCCCCCCCTCCTCACAATGGCCAACTGAACATCCTGAATGAAAACCCCAGATGGGCAGGAATAGCTGTCCGCCCCACATCCGTGGCCCAGCCAGTGCCTTCATGGCCTCAGGTCCCTGCTGCAGTGGCATCCCACCTGCCAGGGCCAGCCCGGCTCACGCCGCCCTTCGCTGCCTCTTCCCCTTGCAGGGAGGAGAAAGGCAAGTCCATGGGAGCGGCTCAGGGCGCCCTCTGGGCGAGACTGTCCCTTTCCTTTCTCTGCTGTGTTTTCTACCAGGAAGGGAAATGTCTGTGTATCGGGGTTTGGGGCGAGGGGACCTTGCATTTCAGCATTTACGAGCATTATGAATATTGTTGTATTAAGTAACTTTGATTTTGTATTGCTCTGCTGCTGATATTGTATTTGAATTCATATTTGCTATAAATATAGTATTGTATTTCTATTGATTTTGTATTTTGCTCTTGTAATTTTTGGATCATGTATTCTTGAAAAGAAGCAACAGCAGATTTCGCAGGAGCCTTGTTTGAATTACATATTACTCTAACAATTTCAGTTGTATTCAATTATATTCAATTTCAATTTTATTCTTTTATTAGCATTTTCTACTGCTCAGTTTCTGGTCATTTTAGAGAATTTTCCTTTTTTGGTATTATATTTAAAAACTAATACACAAAATACTATATTATGTATCTAATGGTTTTTATTGCTGCCTCAGTGATCCCTGAAATAATTTTCCTGTTTTTCCTATGATGGTCCCAACAGTAAAAAGGTTGAAAACCATGGCAGTAGAACGCCTTGGTTTCCCTTCCTTCAGTATGCGCAGCGCATAGTTAAAGCTGGAGCTGGCGTCCACAAGACGGCCTGATGGAAGCGAATACAGACAGCTCTGAAAAGGGATCGGGCGGTTCCTGGAGCAGGAGAAAGGGCTCAGCGGCTACTGGTCCAGGTGGCTCTGCGCCGCCTCCGGTGTCGGGTGCTGTGCATGCACGTCCCTGGGGAAGGGGCGGGGGGGGGGGGAACGTGCCTCTGCCCACTTGCTGCCCTGGCGGGATCTTGCAGGCAGCCGGCTGGCCACTCTGGGTACGCAGGGCCATGCCGGGTGGGCCTCGTTCGGTCTGGCAACGGCGCTCCTGGCCCGTTCCTGGAGGCCTGTGGGCAAAGCGGCCTTGCTGCTCTGTGTGCCGCACAGCTCTCCCGGGCACGGAGAGGGGCTTTTGCCCTGTCAAGCCACAAAGCTCGTCCAGAGCATCCGTGGGGAGGAGGGATTTCAGGCAGAGGCTGCCAGGCGATTGCCCTCTGCGCCTGAGCACGTGCGAGCAGGCGATTCATTGGCAAGCCCCTCACTCCTCTGCCAGTGCAGAGAAGGAATCCTGCCTTGGAAGCCGCAGGTCTTTCAAAGAGACTCTGGAATTAGGCCTGGCTGAAATGGGGTCAAAAGCGTTTTGCTTTTCGAGCCGTGACAATGACAGGACACCAGCCAGGCCCAGAAACCCGCTGCCCACGCCGGGTGTGTAGCAGAGCACGCGGGCGAAGCCGGGGGCTGTGGCTGCGCCTGCCGCGAGGCTGAATTGTTGGCAGCGGTGCCGGCCACTGTTTGGTGCGTGGCAGCCGCTGAAGGCGCACGGCTGAGGGGGCGGCCCAATCCTGGGCTTCCTGTCTGTCCCGGTTCGGGGGCAGAACCTTTTGTTCCTGGGAAGACCTGATGTGAGGGATAGGAAAGGCTCCCGTTCTCTGCCCCCCCCCCCCACACACACATCTTGAAGTTCTGCAATTAGTGGGGAAGAAATATCCCTGGCAAAATTAATTTTGGAAGATCTGCGATAATCTCAGCGTCCCATGCTTCCACTTGAGGGTGAGGGAGGAGCAAGGAGGAGCTGCTGTGTGGTGTGACTCCCACACAACAATTTGCTGACGGATAAAGGAGGCAGGACGGCCCAGTGTGTGGGAAGGGTGGCCGTGGAAGTGATGCAGCAAAGGATTGGTGGATCACACTGCAACACTCAGAGGTTTGCTTGCAGCACTTCTGATAAAGCCTTTCTCTAAAAAATCGCTGTTTGTATGAGTCATATAGGAAATAAAAGGTTTGTGCAAGAGGCTCTTGGTGTTCTTTGTTTGCAGTCTTGTGGAATACCAAGACGGAGCAGGTGGGTGGGCGGGGGCTTCATTAAGGGAAAAAAGCTGGAGGGAGGAAATTGAGTAATTAATTTTAGATATGTCAGAAACCAAAAGAATTAAAATATGAGCATGTTTTTTTTAATTGATCTCTGGAAGGGACAAGAACTCAGTTAAAGAGAAATGCTTTTAGAGAGAGAGGGAGGGGGTTGAGAGAGAGTTTAAGCAAATGTAATTTTGTTGCTTAGGCATCCTTTTATCTCTTGCTTTCAAGTCAGATAATAGGATTTTAAAAGACACCACCTGTGTGAGTTTTCCATTTGAAAAGCCTTCAGGATGGTGAGCAGATGTCTGTCTGTGGAGGTTTGGTGGGACATGGTGGAAGAAGGGATGCATGGCCTCTGGCCTTGCTACCCCCTCCTCTTTGTCTGGAGGCAGAGCCCGGAGGGACTGCAGAGATTCTGCTGGATCTCCATGCATTTGCCAATTCTTGGAGCACAGGCCTATTGGCTTTCCTTCCTTCCTCTCTTGCTCTCTCAGCACCTCCTTGGTCCCTCCCCAATTTTCTCAGGTTGTCTCTAAAGCGAGCTTGTGTGTGGTAATAAACGACGCAGCTGTGGGATGGTCCAGCAGTCCCCTGATGGAAGGATGCTGGAGCATGCCCAGAGCCGATGCCTGCAGGCCCCTGAGCAGAGGCGGCAGAGAGCTGTAGCATAGAAACGGAGCGAGTCAGAGGGGTCTCCCAGGCCATCTAGTCTGACCCCCGGCTACGCTCACGAGAGGCCCACCATGTGCATGTCCAGCCTGTCCTTGAACACTCTCACCAATGGGGCTTCAACCACCTCCCATGGAAGCCCATTTCATATCCTTGGGGTCCTAATGGTCAGGAAGTACTTCCTGGCATCCACCCTAAAACTTGGTTCCCTGAGCTTTGCTCCATTGGAACACGTCCTGCCTTCCACTGCAGGGGGAAAAAAGGCCTGATCCACCTCTGTGTGGCACCCCCTTACATACCTATATGTCGCTAACAGGTCCCCTCTGAGAGACCTCCTTTCAAGGCTGAAGCTCCAGCTCCCTCAGTCTCTCCTCATATGGCTTCCCCTGCAAACCAGCCACCATCCTAGTGGCTCTTTGCTACACTGATTCCAACCTTGGTATATCCCTCTTGTAATGAGCGGCCCAGAAGTGAACACAGGACTCCAGCTGCAGGTGCACCAGAGTGTATAGAGTGGTAGTAATACCTTTCTTGATCTAGAAGCCACACTTCTGGCTATGCAACCAAGGGTGGTGTTCGTCCTCTTAACCACCGCATCACACTGCTGACTCATGTTGAGCCTGCAGTCAACCAGCACCCCGAGGTCCCTTTCACAGGTGCTGCTCTCCAGACACTTTTCCCTAACCTGAACTCATGACACCCATTCCTATGCCCCGAGTGCAAGACCTTGCGCTTATCCACATTGAACGCCATCCTATTGTCCCCTGCCCACTTCCATAGTCTGTCCAGATCCTTTTGGATCTGGAGTACCTGCTCCTCAGTTGTGGCCACTGTTCCATTTTAGCATCATCTGCAAATTTGATCAGCAGACTGTTCACCCCCTCTTCCATGTCACTGATGAAATGACTGAGCAGGATCGGTCCCAATCAGACCTCAGTCATCCTGCCTGGACTGTCTCTCTCCTACTTTGGGCATGGCTGCCAGGAAAATCACCTTTCCATCCTTGTTTGTTTCTGTGCTTCCAGGGAGGGATACTTTCTGAGCAGTGAACAACAGTTAATACGGTAAACACAAATATAAAACTAGAACAGTAGAGCATCATAAAAATTAAAGCAGCAGTCTAATTTGTACACCGTTCTGAGAGTGGTGGCTAATTGAATGGTTTAGAAAAGCCATAAACTAACAAGCAAACAAACCAGAAGAAAACAACAAAATGCAGCTAGGCCTGGTTTTTAAAAAGCAGCTGGCGAGGCCCCCCACTCCCCAGGCTATTTGCAGTTAATAAATGCCTTGGCAAAGAGGGCATCTTAGCTTGGCACCATGAAGATGACAACATTGGAGCCAGGCTGGCCTCTGTGAGGAGGGCCTTGCATGATCTGGGGCCTTCCACAGCAGCAGCCCTCCTCCTCCTCCTCAGCCCAGCTCAGTCACCTAGGTAACCAGTTAGGTCACCTAATAACACATCTAATACATTGACACATCAATGTATGCACACCCTCCCGTGCTGGAGAAAGAGTCCTTTCTTCTGTCAAGGACCAGACAGTTCCCATGCCTCTTTCTTATCTGCTCGAGATTCACACAGCCTTGCCATGTTCTTACTCCCTGCACATTTGCAATGTTCATGGCGGCTACAAGCAGTTTCCACTGTCCCGTTGATTACTGGATTCGAGGTCAGGCTAGCGTGTTAGCTGTGGGTTACACAAAGTTCATTTTGTTCGTATCTGCCCTCCCTTCTGGGACAGTATAACTGTGGTGTTTTTACTATGTGGCCTTCCTCTGGCCAACTACTTTCGGGGCTTTTCTCTGGCCAATTACTTTTGGCATTTTTGGAGTGCTGCAATTGGTAACAGTTTCCCCCCTTCAAAGGAATCTTCTTATTAAAAGACAGATTCCTCTTGATTAGGGAGATAGGTTACTAAGCCTTTGCAGCTTTGCCTTGAAGGTGCAGACTGCTGGTGCAGGTGAGGGCCATTTGAACAGAGAAACATGGAAGCATAGAAACAGAATGAGTAAGAAGGGGCCTCCTGGGTTATCCAGTCTGACCCCTGGCCCCAGCCGGCCCTGCTCATGACATGCCTACCATGTGCAAGTCTGAGAAATATTAGAATGAATAATTGTTGACAAGCACTGTCAGCAACAGCAAACAAAATAAGGAGGAAAAGGATTTAAAAAAGAAAATATAAAATTTCACGTTTTTGTAGCCAGCCTCAGTTGGAGAACCAAAACAACAATCCTCCCAAACTCTACAAGTGTTGCAAACCCTGTCCTGGCTTGCCAACAATGCAGTGCCTAGCAACTTTGTATGGCAAGTTGCTGAAGTTGAGCTAACTTTGTTGTATGTCTGAAATGGCATCCGCTGTTTCACTGGAAACACAGAGAATGCAGAGGCTGCACTCGAATGTCATGGTGGTTGAGAAACCCCCAACTGGCGGAAGGGTGGCACAGAGAAAAGAGTCGCCTACCCCGCTTTGGCAATGTCTTCCACCAATGTTTGAACTACCTCTCTGCAGTTTGGGCAAGCGCCCTTGGGGACTTCTGTGGTAATTCAGAGACTGGGGACAAGGTATCCAGTGCCCTATCCTTCTGTAGGGAAAGCATGAAAGCCTTCTGGCTACTAACCCAATAGTTCCCAAGGTGGTTTCCATGTTTGGAAGGCATACCTGTGTTGTGAGGCGGAGTGCAGAGATCCCCTGCAGAGGATTTCTCCTGTGTTTTGTATTTGCCAATTATGTCCAATGTGGGCCACTGAGCTGGGCATATTTGCTGACTTCCATCTTGTGGCAGCACTCAGAGTGTGCATCCCAGACCGTACCAGTTGGCACTTACCAGCCCCATTTGTGTGAATAATGCCTAGCAGGCAGCCTCCACATGTAGCTGCCCATCCAGCTGCAGGCAGGACCTTTCCAGCTTAGCAAAGACGAAGCTACCTGCTGGCCACCGCACCAAACTCTCCCTCACACACAGGGGCCTCTTCCGGCTTGTGCCAATCGGCTGTTGCTCTCTTGGGGGCTGTAGAGATGTTGCCAGTCCACCACCGCCACCAGACTAGACCACTGCGCCTCAGTGGCCCTTGCCGGTAGTGGCCTCACATGGAGATTGTTTTTCCCAGGGACCTATGGAATCCTTTTTAAGCCACGCATGAATTTTCTTTTTACTCTCTTTGGCTGATCTGGGATGGCAGTGCCCGCCCTTCTGCACCTTGCATGTCAGTGTTACCTGGTCTTTGCTTAGCATCTAGACATGTGACATTTCCAGGTGGAAGAAATCCATGCTGGGTTTTCACCAGCACTACTGAAGCAGAAGCATTCTGTTGCACCCTGAGCCAGTACTCTCAGACGGGAAACTTAGCAATGAGGAAGTCCACTGTTTTCTTTCCACAAGGACATCTGGTGTAGAAGGGAGTAACACAATTAACAGACATACACAGGGACAGCGACTCCAAGAAACTCCCCCTCTTCCCTTCAGCATTATCTTCTAGGCTACTTAGCGTTAGGCAAATGCAAGTCTCGTTGTTTTCAGTCTTCAAGCCGGGACCCGATCCTGGTCCCCAGTCGGCTGCTTTGCTTCAGGGCTCTTCTCCCTTGCCCCCTCCAGTTGCGGGCCCTTGGCTGACCCTGATGCCAGCTTCTTCTCGTCCTGGTCTGTTACACCACTGGTCCTCCCTTGCAGGGTTGGTGTTTATGCAGGAACTTCAGGTCCTCCATAGGTTCCACGGTCCTTCGGTCTCTGTGTGGTTTTGGAACTTTCCTCAGCCTGGTGTAGTGTCCCCACGTTGCCACTCCCTCCGATCTCACTGCCGTGTAGCGAGGGGCACCTGGGCATGGTCCGTCCACTGCATCAATAGTCTCCAGGCAGTCCAGTCTCAGGCAAGTCAGCTGATGTAAACCGGCAGCCCCCTTTCCCTGTGCAGGCAGCAACCAGCCAGTGGCTGCGGCTTCACCCACTGCAGGCAGTCAGTTAGCCAGGCACAGCCGGGCAGCCAGCATGGCTGCTCTGGCCTTGGAGAAGGAGTGATGCCAGCCAGCTAGCCAGCGTCACAGAAGGGTGGAGAGAGGTGCCTGCCAGGACTGGTGCTGGAGAGGACCAGCCCCAGCCCCCCCCTTTCGCACCTCCATGCCAGGAGTTGCCCTGGTGCTGAGGAACAGCCATGCATCATGCGTGCCCCAAGAAAGCTCTGACTGCCAGTTTTCCAAGCCTGCGTTTACAGCTTTGGGGGAGTTTGACAAACCGCCTCCTTCCTCTCCTGAGGCAGCTGGTATTCCCCGCCCCCCTTGAAAGTCAGAAACCCCAAATACTGCACCTGTTCTTGCGAGGTTTACGTCTTCTCCTCGGTGACCCAATGAAATCCAGCAGACGTGCACTGGTCTGTGGACTCAGTGGCAATTAAAAGATTGTTCACATGCTGCAGTAAAAACACCATTAGAGTCTCTAGTCCATTCAGACAAGTCCTTAGCCAGTGCTCGAGAGAAAGATGAGTGAATTCCCTCCTCCCCTGAGAGAGGGTAGTTCAACACAGCTGGCTCTTTGTCCCATCCTGGCATTCTCATTTGAAGACAAAAAGAATTAGTTCCGTAGGAAGCACTCCATGGGCCCCACAACTGGGCAGGTGGCCTGATGCCATGTGCCCCCATCGTCAAGGATCCCTGTTGTGTCCCCCCCCCCACCAATTGGGAAAGTCACAACTGAGCAGACTGCCCTAGTGTCCACCAAGAAATCCATGTCCTCATCTCCCATCATCATTCTCTCCTGGGGTTGTGGAGCGACATGGAACTCTTCCCGTGAGTTCCCTATTCTTCCCCCAGAGCCCCCAAGCGGCCATGACAGTCCAGGCCTTGTTCTGGGGGTAGCCTCTTTTCCATTGTTGCTCTGGTTTGCACATCACACAATTATTCCTTCCTCACCTATGAAACTCCAAACTTGGCTGGCGGCGCTGGGACCTTCCGTCGCTCCCTGCCTTTCCCCATTCATGCTGCAGCGCTGCCTTCGTCGCCACTGGCATCAGATCCATTTGCAGCCTCTCTTTCGGTGCATTTACTTTTTCACTATGCATCTTCTTAGCTGTTTCCAAAAACTGCACCTCACCCCCCACAACATTCTTAGGGAGTTGTACACAGTGCTTAGTGCACAGGCACCCAAGTGCTTGGGAAACGAAACTTGATTGAGCAAAACAGAAACAGAAAAAAGTGGAGGGTCTTTAAAAGAAAACAAAAGAAAAAAGAAAACAGACAAGCACACATACAAAGAGGAAGAGGAAAGCGGATAGCAGCGCTGATTACAAACTGAGAGTTTAAACACCAAATCCCAAGTCCTTTGACCACCCCAGACCTCAAGCAATGAGGCCGGCTGGTCTATGGCTTTCTCAAGAGTAGCTAATCAATGCACAGATGGACAGAGTCCTCATGGCAAACTGAGCTGTCTCTCGGAGTGAGGGAGCAACTTGCTAGCTCGAGAAACCCCTCTTTTCTTTCTTTCTTTCTTTCTTTCTCTTTCTTTCTTTCTTTCTTTCTTTCTTTCTTTCTTTCTTTCTTTCTCTTGGATCCTAAAGGTAGCCAGTTTGAAGGACTGAAGGGTTGGTGATTCCAAACTGCAGCCATTTGGCTAGGATTCAACCACCAATTTATGCCCTGCTGGCCATGAAAGCTACCACTGCACCCAGGCATGGTGGAAGAATCCCCAGAGCTCCCCCTCACCCGAAGCCCATACCCACGCTACGCTGCCGGCTTTTGGAGGGGAGAGAGTAAGTTCTATTCTCCCTCTTCTTTTCTGTCCTCCCCCAGTGGAAACCAGTCTGCACTCTTCCAGCAAGTTCAGACCGTCGACGTAACAAACACTTGTGCAGGAGCTCGAGCTGTTAACCGGTATGATGAAAGTAAAGTTGCAACTGTTCTGAAAAGAGTCTGAAAATCAATAGACTCTTCAGGTGGCCACTTTGCCCCCCTGTCCAATTGATGCTGGGGCCAAACAGAATTACAGTAGACATTTAGGCTCTTTTTCTTTGAGATGGAATCTCTTTTGAACTTTTTCCCATTTCCCAAAAGACAAGCCAGAGGCTGTTTGCAGCTGTCATGATTTGGCGACTGCAGTCCCTTATCCCGCTCTGCTACATTTTTATTCTGGCACGGTCCCCCGTCATTGGCTCTCAGAAGGGTGGAGGGGACAAGTCCCATGCCATCCCTCCCGTTTGCCTTAATGCCCATGTCCAATACAGGGGCAGAAGGATCTGGCCGAGAATATTCACCTGGTACGGGAGGGGCAGTTTGTGGTTAGGGACAGGGATTCCAGTCGCCGTCAGCCCATATTTTTTCAGCAAATCTGGGCTGTCTCTAAGGTTTACAAATGCTTGCACATGAGCATGCTCGGTCCACCTGCTGGCTTGTTGGTAGAAAAGCTGCAGCTGCAAAATGATCTGGAAATCAACCGACCCCTCCGGTGGCCACCTTTCTCCCCCATCCAATTTACATTGGGGCCAAAGAGAACTGCAATATTCCTGTAATTTCCTCTTTGAAATACAATCACCTTTAAACCGATCCATTATCTAGAATGCAATTCAAGGGTATACTTGTTTGGGGTGACTTACCCTGTCCCGTGATGCGTGCTGAGCGTTCCCCAGAAGACCTGTAGAAGGATTTCAGCAGACCTCTCTGATCTTCCTTCCGTTAATCCTGCCAGGTGTCCCTGGTCAAAAGTGCTCACGCACTTATGTGGGATCCGTTCACCCCAGACTCAAACCAGGGGAATAGTTTCCAAAAAGAGTTTCCAAAACAAACTCCTTCTGCCCAAGGAGCTCCCCCTGATTCTACTCGAACTTGCCTGTTCCCATAGAGTTCAACTCTAATCAGGAGTCACCGGCCGTCAGACAGGGATGGGCAACTTGCTGGCCTCTTACCAGCACCAGACTCTAACCGGAGGCCCATTCTTTTCCCTCTTTTTGAACTGGGTCTTCCCCCAAGCAGTTACCCTTTTTTCTTTTTCTTTTTTTCTCCCTTCTTTTTGAACCAGGTCTTCCCCCAAGCGGTTAACTCTTTTTACCAGAGGCTTTTTCTTACCTGGGAACTCCTTGTCTTGTCCGGGTTGGCTCTCTCAGTCTCGTTTTCCTCTCAGCCACTCTTTCCTCAAGCCCTGCTCATGGCTGGTGGAGGTTTCCGGCCAAATTTGCCTCAGCCCGAATGCTGAGGGAGAGCTCTAATGCCAGTCCACCCGTCCGAAAAGAGGTTCTTTGAGGGAGAAGGCTTAAGAATTTTGAGGCAAAATTCACCTTTAGTCCACTCGATGCCCCACGTTGGGCGCCAAAACTGTGACCAGACTGAGCCAGTCAACAGCTGGGGCAAACCCGGGTGGACCCCAGACCCATTCCAACCAGAGCCTGAGACGAGACTTGGAGCCAAAATCAGCTTTCTTCTAGTGCACTATAGAATAAAGGGAGATGAAAGGGGACAGTCAGCTCAAAGCAGTGTCTCGAAAGTTGCACCCCAGTACATGCGCTTTATACCCTAGGTAACCAGTTAGGTCACCTAATAACACATCTAATACATTGATACATCAATGTATGCACACCCTCCCATGCTGGAGAAAGAGTCCTTTCTTCTGTCAAGGACCAGACAGTTCCCATGCCTCTTTCTTATCTGCTCGAGATTCACACAGGCTTGCCATGTTCTTACTCCCTGCACATTTGCAACTTTCATGGCGGCTAGAACCAGTTTCCACTGTCCCTTTGATTACTGTAGTCGAGGTCAGGCTAGTGTGTTAGCTGTGGGTTACACAAAGTTCATTTTGTTCGTATCTGCCCTCCCTTCTGGGACAGTATAACTGTGGTGTTTTTACTATGTGGCCTTCCTCTGGCCAACTACTTTCGGGGCCTTTCTCTGGCCAATTACTTTTGGCGTGTTTTGGGGTGCTGCAATTGGTAACAATATTAAGCAATGTACTTGTAAAGTGCATTTGGGAAAATGGTGTACTGAAATAAATATAATTTGGAGAAAAATCACCAAAATGCATGCAAATTTCCATGTGAACTTTTCAAGTCTGGCTCACACCAAACTTAAGATGAAAATACTGTGAAAGTTTGAGAGGAACTGGATTTAACACTGGAAAAATGAGAAACTGAGTGAAACTGAAATGGACAGATTTGTCAAGTGTTCCCCCTCATCTTTGGTCCCAGCCAAACAGGCCAGATGCACTTTCAATGAGCTTTTTGTTTGCTTCCATCTTTGTGATTTTTGCCTTGCCTTACACATACTCAGGGCTTTTTTTGTCATAGAATGCACCGCAACAGCGTTCTGGCACCTTTTTTTGATGGATTTTTCCATGTGATTGTGAGTCCTCCTGTCGGGCGTAGCTGGTCGGCAGCAAAAAGCATTAAAACGGTGCCTGCGGGCTGCGTGTGCATCCGTGCTGCTCGGCTCAGGGCGCTGCTCGGCTTGGGATCGGTCGTGTTGTCGCATGCTGAGAGCTTACTGCTGGCAGCGACCATTATGTTTGTGTGTGTGTAGAGTGACTGGCTATGTGCAAAAGGTAAATAAGTTTTTTTTCAAAAAAAGTTGGTGAATTGAAAATCTTTTTTAGTGTAAAAGTGTGACCCCAAGAGGTGAATTCTGGCAACTTTTTTTTTTTACAGAAAAAGCACTGCACATACCATTGTCTACACTAAGACACTGTAAGCCCCTTGGGGCAGACGCCTGACCTTTGTGTTGGACTGCAGAGGCCTGGGCTCAAATTCCCCCTGCGCCCTGAAGCACCCTCAGGGCCTCGGCCGCTCGCTACCCCTTTCTAAGCCTAATCTCCCGTGCAGCCCGGAGGCCGGCGGGTCCCCTGGAGTTCTGCAGTGGTGGTGCAGATAAACGAGTCCTGAGCACGCGTGGCCCCCTGCATGTGGGTGCTGCACCTCAGGGGCTCAAAGGGCCCCGCCAGCCCTGCTGCAGAGGAGATGGCTGCTGTCCTGCTGCGTGGTTACAGAGGCACGGGAACCAAAGCTGACAAAGACAGGGGACCCCGGCCTGGAATCCCGAGCCCACGGCCCCTCCTGCCTCCCTGGCCACCCCCTACTAGACTCCAGACGGGCTCCAGCTGGACCCAGCAGAAGCCCGTCTCTTGCATGCAGGCCAGGCTGGGCAAGGATTCCGCTCCAGTTTGGGTTTGAGGTGGGTTTTCCAAAATTCACTGAGCCCTCCATACTTGGGACAAAACGAGCTCAAGATATTTCAGGCGCACATGCGAGGTGAATGGAAACTGACCAGCTGCCCCACTCAAGTCGAGGATCGGAGTGCCCTGGGCTGCTGCCCATTTTTTCCTGGCCAGCTTCTCGTGTTTAGCAGCTTCCAATGGGGCAAAGGTCATATCTGTTAAACTTAGCTAGCACAGGTGGGTGAGAATTTAAATTTGGTTCATTTTTGTTTTTTAAAAATTCCCAAATTTGCAAAGTTCTTTATATCCAGCAGAAAAAACGACTTGCACTTTTCAGAATTCGCATGCAGGCAAAGGTGAACTTGGCCCAAGTGCCCACCCGTCTGCCCCTGCAGATGAGATCTTGGGAGTGTTCGGTGGGATGGGCCTGAGCAGGCCAGGGGAGGGGAGGCGGGTGGGGCTCCCTTGCCCTCCCCTAATTTTGCTAGCACATGGTGCCTCCAGCATGACAACTCCAAGGAATTCGCTGGAAAGAACTGTGCCCTTGGGCCAAAACACCTCTCCTGTGCAGAATTAGTGGCTCACCAAAGGCCTTGACAATTTGATGGATGAGGAGCGTCCAGGATGTGGGGCTTCTTGAGACGCAGCTCACTATCTCAGCACCAAGTCTCAATAAATCAATAACAGGTTGAGTTGTTCTGTTGGTGCCATCACTGTTTCTCACGTTCTTGTCAGAATTTCCTCCCTGGACCATAATATCACCGCTCATTCTGCCTTTGTGTTTCCAGCTCTGCTTCTGCTCACTTCCCAGCAAATTAAGGGAAAAAACTGGAAATACTTCTGTTTAATGAGCTGAGCACATTAATAAGGAGTGAGCGGGGAAGCCTGTTTCCTATTGTGCAGGTGTAGGTGTTTACTTTGCTCCCAGGTAGCCACCTGCAGTTCCTAAAGAAAACAAAGGCAGAAAAGCAGTCAGAATGTGGAGGAATTATGGGATGGCATGCCTGGGTGGAATCCCAGGGAACAACCTCTTGCACAGAATGAGGATCTTTGTCCCCTCCTGCCCCTCCAGATGCGTCAGTATCTGGGGCAAGGTGGCTGACCCACAGAGCGAAGGCAGGTGGACCCAGGCAGACAGGACAAAACAAGGCCAAAGCACCATCCAAAGGCAAGCCGGGAGCCAGTACACAACCCAAGTCCATAGAGACAGGTGCCGTAGTCCATGCCGAGCCAAAGGTCAGAGTGCGAGGGAGGTGGGCCAGTCAGAGGGAGAAGGGCAGGCGGCCGGCCCAGAGTGCCAAGTCTGGCAGGCCAGGAAGGGCTCCACCAACAAGAGGAGACCTTGTTGCCAAGGCAGCCTCTGAGGGGAAGAGCTGGTTCTTACATAGCTCTTCCCCAGGGCTCCCCGGTGGAACTCATGATTGCTGGGGCAGCCGCAGTGGGCAGAGGACAGGATCCTGCACCTACCAGAGCTGCTCTGCGGGCCCTTGGCCTGCCCTGCAGGGGGGGCCCTGACGCTCCCTCGGCTCATGACAGGAGGGCAGAGAAGAGCAGCAGGAGGGGCGAGGGCGTGCCTGCTGCGGCCGGCCCACGAGCCAGCAACCCGGCCCACCACTTCGGGCAGCGGCAAGGCCCAGCAGAGCAGCCTGCGAGCGGCGAGGGATGCACGTGGGGCATGGCTTCCCCCAGACGCGCCCCACCACGCTGGCCGCAGAGGGCCCCGGGCTGCAGGCACTCCCAGGGCATGGTCTGGGAGAGAAGGGGGGGCCCCGCGGGTGTCCCAGCAGCTCTCTGCCTGGCAGCCGCAACGGGTGAAGCTCCCGAGGGGGGGGGGGGGGGGGGCAGGGGAGAGGAGGGCCACTGGTGGCCTTGCTCGGCAGCCGCCAAAGCAGGCAGCTGGCCCTGGTCATCCACTGCAGGAGGAGGCCTGGCTCGCGAGTATGGCTGCCAGTTGCCCCGTGGCTAACAGAAGGGGGGCTTCGCTACAGACCCTTCCAAGAAGAACGAGAACCCTGCCGGGCCCTCCCAGCAGGCTGGCAAGTGGGGCTTCTGAACATCTCCGAGGAGGTCCTTCCACACACAGCTCAGGGCTCGGCTGTGGAATGGGTGGACTCAGAACGGGGTGGGGGCCAAAGGAGGATTGGGCCAGCAGCTTCCAGGCCTGATGGCTCGGCAGCCCCTGGGCCCAGAGGCAGGAGAGCCGCTGAGGAATGTGACCGGGAGGTGCTTTCTCCCTCAGGTCCTGCTCGGGCGTTTCCGACAGTCACCGGTGTGTCCTTTCGCGGTGTCTCTTTAGCATGGACTGAGAGACGACTGCGCAGGTGCAGGCCCTGGAGCTGGGGCTGCCCTCCCAGGCTTGCCTCAAGTTCAGTGGCGATCATGATCCTTTCTGGGAATAGTCAGAAGATTTCTTTGGACATTGAGCTGCCCTTGTCTGCACCCCTGCTTTCTCTTTCCTTCTGGGCCTTGCAAGCTGAACTGGCCGTGGGAATTGCCATGCTGATCTCTCTTCCCTGTCTCCCCAGCCTGCTGGACAACAGCACCCCAGGATCCTAGTGAAGGAGACGAGGAAGGGGAGCCGGGCCTCCCTTCACTCCGCGCGCTGCTCCAGCCGCAGCAGTCCACAAGTGACGGGAATCGCTGGGATTCTCCACGCGCTGTTTGCCAGCCTCCCCATGAAGCAGGGAGGGCTGAAGCGGCCCCTGATGTCCCCTGTGTGGCGGGGGCAACGGAGCAGCTGCCCCTGTGCCCCTGGCCGTGCTTGGGGAGCGTCACCACTCCCGTGGGG
Source organism: Varanus komodoensis (assembly GCF_004798865.1). Lineage (NCBI taxonomy): Eukaryota > Metazoa > Chordata > Lepidosauria > Squamata > Varanidae > Varanus > Varanus komodoensis. Next base: position 556,772 of record NW_025335321.1, read on the forward strand.
TGAAGGGTGGGCTCCGCAGGCACGTCCCCCTGGCCCGGCCGATGAGCCCTTCGGCGCACGCGCAGGCCCCCGCTGGCACCGGCAGCCACCGCGGCTGGGCTGTGGCCCCGAGGAGGGCGGCAGAGGCCCCTCGTCCCTCTCCAGCGCATTGCAGCAAACCGCTCCAAACTTTTCTGGCAGACTTTGGCGGTCGTATAATAGCTCGGATTTTAGCGGGTGCTATTTTGTCAGGTTTATTGAACATTAGATCCATCACACACGAGGGGGAGGAAAAGGGGAAACCAGCAAGAAAAAGGAACACAGCACCTGTCAAGGTCCCTCACGCAGATTACGTCTCCCAGCAGCGCACCCAGGCGGGATTGTGGGCACCGGCCCGGTCAGCCTTTTCCATTGGCCAGGAAGCCTCCGATCCAGCCAGGCGCTGTCCAGTCGTGCCAGCCTAAACTGGGCGGGAATTAGGGTCTGATTTCTGTGCCTACAAGTCCACCTTGGATAAGGAGGAGCAGCTGCCGGCTGAAGGTGCCCGCAGAGCTGCCTGGGCGCCATCGCCTAAGAAGCGCCGCTCCCTGGTGCAGCGGGCGAGCAGCCCTTCCGACGGCCCCCAGGAATTGTGCTCAGTCCCACTGAGGGGAACTAAGGGTCAGGGCCACCGCCAGCAGCAGAGAGGCTCACTGCCAGCCAGGCCATGGGGGGGGGCAGCGGGGGGCTTTCCGGGCCACGCTCTTGGCTTCTGCCCGCGTGGCAGCGGCCCTGTGTGAGCGCTGAGCTGGCTCTGCTGCCGCCCTCCTCTGGGCTCTGGGCAGGCAGCTCCCGGGCCTGCTCAGAGAGGCGGCGGGATCGAGCCGGAGCTCTCCCTGTGAGCGCCCCAACCTCATTTTAATGCAGGATTATCTAACTGCGTGACCAATTTGCAGAGCAAAACTAAGTTGTCCTTTGAAATACGTATTTTTCCGAACTTCACAATGGTGCTTGCCAATCAAAAAATGCAAGTGCTGGGAAAAACAACATTCAACATGTGTAATATTAGGGGAAATGTGCATATTAATCAACGTTGTCTACAAATACTTGTATTCAAGAAAATGCACAGAAAAATGGATACACACTTTTAAAAAATTCTCCAAGTTCAGGATGCACTTAAGGGTGGAATAATTGCTTGCACTGGAATGCTCAGTCTTCCTCCAGCAGAAAATCTTGTTTTGGGGAGATGGAAACAGATCCCTTGTGGAGAGTTTCGTGCCTGTGAGACTCTGAGGGATTGCCCTGCAAATGCCCAGCCACTTGTCCAAATGTGGCTGCTTTAAATAGGGAGGCTGTTGCAGAGAGGCTGGGGATAACCAGTGCAAGCACATGAGCCCTGTTCCTTCTGCACTGCATTGTCTGCCAGCTGGCACCCGGGCCCACTTCAGGGTGCTCACGTTAGCGCAGAAAGCCCCAATGGGCTCGGAGCTGGAGAGCTCAAGGAGCACCTGCTTCTGTATGCACCTGCCTGGACCCTAAGATCTCCAACAGAGGAGAGGTGCGGGTGTTCAAGGATGGGCTAGACAAGCACATGGTGGGCGTGTCGTGAGTGGAGCCGGCTGGAGCCGGGGGTCGGACTAGGTGGCCCGGGAGGCCCCTTCTGGCTCGCTCCGTTCCTCTGTTTCTCCTAGAGCTGCCTTTAAGGGAAGCAAGGAAGGTGGCTCTGAGGGGAAGGGGCTTCTCAGCAGTGCACCCTCCCCATGCAGCCGGCTCCCGGGGGGGGGGGGGGCGCCTAGCGCCGACACGTTACACATTCTGGCACCAGATCAGAACTTTCTTATTCTCCCAGCATTTTAATTGCTGATTATATGGTGTGTTTTTATACTGGTTTTTATCAAGATGATTATTGGTTGCTGTGGTTTAATGTGTTTTCTGTTATTGTTAGACGGTTGTTTTTTATTTATTTATTTAGGACATTTATAGGCCATCCATCACTGTCATCTCTGGACGGCTTACAATATAATCTAAATCCTAAACCAAATAAATTAACTATACCACAACTGAATACATAAAATAGAATAGTTAAAATAAGTAAATAAATAGATATACAATTAAAATCAATTAACATTAAAATATTGGTTAAATAAAAAGGTCTTGACCTGGTGCCGAAAAACATACAATGACGGTGCCAGGCGGACCTCTCTATGAAGCGCATCCCATAGCCAGGGCACCATCGCAGAGAAAGCCCTCCTCTGGGTGCTCTGTCTCCTGACTTCTTTCAAAGAGGGTTTGAAAGTGCTCTGTCTCCTGACCTCTTTCAAAGAGGGTCTGCTGCTGATCTTAGGGGGCAGGAGGGCATATAGGGAAGAAGATGTTCCTTTATTCCCCCTGTATGTTTGTGATTAGTTGGGTATGAATTCTGTATAGATTATATGTGTTACGTTGTTTAATCTTAACCCGGCCCGAGAGCATGTGCTGATAGAACAGTGCATACAACAGTTAAATAACTGTTGGCCTCGGCGAATGGGGCAGCATAAAAATGTTTTAATAAATAAATAAATAAATAAATAAAATTAATTAACTAACGAGTGAGCTAGCTACTGTGAACCGAAGCCCCCTGTGTTCCTGGATGCAAAGGTATGGTCATGAGCGGAGAATCCCAGCCTGACAAAATGGTGTTCCCTGAGGGCTGTCCCTGGACCGATTCAGCAGGCGCCCTGCCTCTGTGCCAATGGGCTCTGCCATGGAGCCGTCCCTCCTGGGGTGCCACTGAGAATGTGACGGTGTAGAGGCGGGGGGTCACTTTGGACCTGCACTGCCCCTGCCCCACAGGCACTGAAGCCAGCAGGGCCTCCGTTCATCAGCCATGAGGCTGGTGCAGAGAGCTGCGCCCTTTGCCCGTTGCGAGGCTCCTGCCAATCCCTTCCACGGGCTCCCATGGGCAACTGGTGGTGGGGAAGGAGGGGGCATCCTCTCTGCTTTGGCCTCCTGGCCTCCTCCTGAAGAGGGATGCCCCAGCCGCCCTTGTGTGGTACCATGGAGGAGCCCAAATGTTGAATTTACTCCCTTTGACTTGCGTTCTGACTGGTTTTAGGGCAGCAATTCTTCACAGAAATGTATGTGATAAACATAGAAACAGAGCGAGTCAGAAGGGGCCTCCTGGGCCATCTGGTCTGACCCCAGGCTCCAGTCAGCTCCGCTCACGACATGAAAATTGGATGTGGTGCTGCAGCTGAGCAGAATCATCTTCTGAAGGACACACCTCGGGAGCAAGTGTGGGCCTCAGCACATCCTCCCCCGCTGCAGATGGACTCGGAGCTTGTTGACCAGCTTATGATGAGGGCCTCGCCCCACCCCCACCGTGCCTGCCTGGCGTCATGCGCCCCGGAGCCATGCGGAGCCCCTCTCGCGCCCTGTCAGGGAGGCAGTGAAAGCTGGGGCGTGGCAGGTGTGTCCGTCCGTCCGTCCGTGCACGTGCTGAAGCTCGGTGTCCTCCTTTGGCTTGGTCCAGGTTTCTGCTCAGCATCTCTTTCCAGCGCAACATGCTCCAGCTCGGTACTTGGTGCCACGGGCCTTGCCCCAGTGGGCCCTGTGCTTGCCCCCCCCCCCCCCCCCCCCCCTGGGCCTCTCCCACCCCCCTCCTTTGTGAAGGCCTTTTGCAGGGGCCAGAAGGGGCTCAAGTGTGCAGCTGCGGCAAGGAAGGCGCTCCAGAGCCCGTGGGCAGCTGACAAAAAGCCAAGTGTGTGAGATTTATATTAAGTTGCAAAGCCTGCTGAGAAATAGAAATAAATTTTCCAGGGTGTAGTGGGGGGAATATGTAATAAATTTTGATTTATTATCCTCTGACGCTCACATTTGCTTAGAATGCAAAGTGAGGCCATTTTGGGGCACCAGAATGCAGGGTGGCTGTGGGGGAGGCCCACGAAGTGGCGACCTCCAGGCTCCCCTGAGCCCAGAGTTGGATGGAAAGCCGCCCCCAGGCCTGGCACCCACCTCCCTTGGGGCACCAAGAATGCTCCACGTCCTCCTCAATGCAAATCTTCTGGGGCCACAGGATTTTGCAGACATGCGCTTTGAGAGCCATGGATGGAACGATGGTGCAGAAAGAGAAAGGGAAGGGTGCTGCCACACGCCCTTCGCACTCTTAATGATTTTCCCAGCGATGGCTCGACTTTGCTAGAGTTTGCTTGTGGGGGGCTGCATACGGAAAGGCACTAAATGCAGCTACCAGAGTGCCGGCCCTAGATGCTAAGTGGAACTCAGAAAGGAGCCGAGCGCAGCAGAGCAGACCTGAGCTCAGTTGATGACACAGGATGGTTACAAGCTGAGAACTCCACTCCCAGAAAAGCACGTTCAGCTACGCAGCTCTCCCTGTTTTGCTGGCGCCTCCTTCCGTTAGCAACACACTTTGGGCTTGGATCAGGCCTCAGACCTGAGCAGGATCAGGCAGAGGCATAACCCTGCTCCTGAGCGAGGCTGTGCTAGCGACGTGTACCTCGCAGTTGCGGAGGACAAGGAAGCTGCAGGGCAGGTGGGCAGAGGGGTGGGAGGCAGCAAAGACCCTCCCGATAATTCCAGAACAGCACTCCAGGGGCTGCCGTCACAGTGCTTAGTGCAGGAGGGGAGGGGGGCTAGTCCTGTCCTGCCAGCCATCCCTGCAGACAAGGCCTCAGCCTGGTTTTAAACTCTCATAATTCTCCAGGTCTTTCTGAAAATTTGTAAGTTTCTTGCCTGGAGACTCCTCTGTGCTGTTATTTTTTGTGAGGAAGCCAAGGCAGCTTGCACACTCCTCCTCCTCTACATTTTATGCTCACAACAGCTCTGTGAAGGAGGCACAACTGAGAAACTGTGACTGGCGTAGGGGACTCAGGGAGCGTTACAGAGCCCAAGTCCCCCAAATCCCAACTTGGTGCGCTAAACCATGGGTCCTCAAACTAGGGCCCGTGGGCTGAATCCAGCCCCCCATGCTCACTCCCGCTGGCCTCCATTTTTGAGGCCTTGTGGAGAACGGGTGAAGTTCCAGAGGACTGGAGGGTGGCATCAGTGGTCCCAATTTTCAAAGAGGGTAGTAGAAGGGACATGAGGAATTACAGACCTGTTAGCCTTACGTCCATTGTAGGAAAAACAATGGAAAGGCTCATAATAGAGAGAGATCTAGTGATGCTAGACAGGGAAGGGAGGCTGGCAGCCGCACAACATGGCTTCCGCAAAAACAGGTCCTGCCAGACAAACCTTGTGGAATTCTACGACAAGGTTTCGCGATGGCTAGATGGAGGGGATGCAGAGGATGTGGTTTACCTGGATTTCAGCAAGGCCTTTGACAATGTGCTGCATGATATCCTAGTTGAGAAGCTGAGGACTTTTGCGATAGACCAACACACTGTCCGGTGGATTAGGGCAAGGTTGACTGACCGAAAGCAGAAGGTAACCATTAGTGGGGAATCATCAGGATGGTGGCCAGTGACAAGCGGGGTCCCCCAGGGCTCTGTCCTGGGACCCAACCTGTTCAATCTTTTAATCAGTGACCTGAAAGAGGGGGTGACCAGTCTGCTGATCAAATTCGCAGATGATACTGAAGTGGGGGCGGTGGCCACAACTGAGGAGCAGGTACTCTGGATCCAGAAGGATCTCAACAGACTATACTACTGCAGTGTGCCCACAACTGGAGTACTGTGTTCAGCTGTGGGCTCCACATTACAGAACGAATATAGCCAGGTTGGAATTTGTGCAGGGTTGGGCCACAAGGATGGTGGCTGGATTGCAGAGGAAGGTATATGAGGTGAGACTGAGGGAACTGGGTCTCTTCAGCCTGGAGAAGAGGAGACTCAGAGGGGATCTGTTGGAGACATGCAGCTATGTGAGGGGGTGCCACACAGAGGTGGGTCGACACCTGTTTTCCTCTGCAGAGGAGGGCAGGACATACTCCAGTGGAGCAAAGCTCAGGGAACCAAGATTTCAGGTGGATGCCAGGAAGTACTTCCTGACAGTTAAGGCCCTGAGGGTATGGAATGGCCTTCCAATGGTTGAAGCCCCATTGGTGAGGGTGTTCAAAGATAGGCTGGACATGCACATGGTAGGCCTCTCATGAGTGGAGCTGGCTGGCTCCAGGGGTCAGACTAGATGGCCCGGGGACCCCTTCTGCCTTGCTCTGTTTCTCTGTTTCTTTATAAAGATGTGCAGTACCGAGACCCCTGCACCTGTGTGTATGGCACTTGGCAGACACAATCCCCTCCAGAGGGGTTTCTGCCCCATTAATTGCCATCTAGTTCTGGCCAAGACAAAGTCGCAGCCATTCCTAGATTTATCATGCTATTCTTCAACAGGTCAACAAGAGGTCTAGCCTGGTGAGGTAGGTTTGGACTGCTGGAGAGTTAAAGTTATGTGTCTTCAAAGTGGTGGCGGCCCAGAAGGCCTGGCCAGCATTGCCAGCAGTGGATAATAATGGGCGTTGTGTATTGGCACGGAAAGTGAGAGTTGTTCTCAGTGTGCGCTCCTGGGTCATGCTGATCCAGACCTCTGAGCTGAGGAAAGCAGAGGGGCTTAGCTCGAGACCCCTTTGCCCAGGTGTGGAGTAGCGGTAAACGCACGGGCCTGGGACCCAGGCGCGCTGGGTTCACCCTCTGCTTGGCCATGGAGCCCCGCTGGACAACTGTGGGCCAGTCACAGATTCTCAGCCCAGGGCTGTGCTAGGGGGGATAAGGTTGAAAGCTGGAGAGGGAGAATGATGTAAGCCACTTTGAGTTCTTTAAAAGAAGAAAGGTGGGATGTAAATCCAATAAATAAATACATAAATAAAGAAGGGCTCAGGTGGGCTCTGCGAATAGCCAACATGTACAGCTGTCAGGTGCGGGCATGGGAGAGCAGCTCTTAACGCACAACGCTTGTCCCCATGGCGCGATGTCAGGAGACGAGAACTGGCTTGTTAGAAAATCAGATGGCTTTCCGTGTGGATTCAGGCATGGGTGTCGCAGGTACAAGATGGGGGACGAGTGGCTGCAGGGCAGCACTTGTGAAAGGCATCTCAGGGATCTTGGCAACAGCAGGCTGAACATGAACCAGCAGCGTGATGCAGCGGTTCAGAAGGCAAACCCCACCCTTGGACGCATAGCCAGAAGCGTGGCTTCCAGATCCAGGGAGGTGTTGATTCCGCTCTGCATGACTCTGGTGCACCCACAACTTTGGGCTCCACATTGTAGGAGAGATGTGGCTAGGTTAGAATTGGTTCAGCGCAGGGCCACAAGAAGGGTAGCCGGGTTGGGAGGGAGACACCATAAGATGAGATTGAGGGAAGTGGGCCTTTTCAGCCTGGATAAGAGACGCTGAGGAGATCTTTTAGTGACTTACACTAAAGAGGGTGAGGGTGAGAGGGTGTCAGGTGGAGGAGGGCCGGGAGCCGTTCTTCCCTGCAGTGGAGGGCAGGACACGTTCCAGTGGGGCAAAGCTCAAGGGACCAGGCTGCAGGTTGGGTGTCAGGAGGTGCTTCCTGATGGTTGGACCCCTAGGATATGGAACGGGCTTCCATGGGAGGTGGTGGAGGCCCCATCGGTGTGGGTGTTCAAGGAAAGGCTGGGGATGACATGAGCAGAGCTGGCTGGAGTTTGAAGTCAGACTAGATGGCTCAGGAGACCACTTCTGACTCACTTTCTTTCTATGTTTCTTTGTGAGCTTACAAAGGAAAAGCATAATTTCTTCCAAATGGGTCCTCTCAAAGGGATTGGGCCCAGACATACTCAAAAGGAGGGTTTCCAGAAGTAGTTGTTTAGACTGAGTTCAGCAAACTCAGGCGCTTGAGGCCCCATCGGTGTGGGTGTTCAAGGGTAGGCTAGACATGCACATGGTAGGCATGTTGTGAGCAGAGTCAGTTGGAGTTGGGGGTCAGACTAGATGGCCCAGAAAGACCTTTTTGACTCGTTCTATTTCTATGTTTCTAAACTGCTCTGTGCTTGCTCAGGGATACATTCTGTGGTGATTGAGTTTTTTGGGCATACTTTGGTGAATAAAGAGCTTTCGGTAAAAGAATGGGCTGTTGCCATGAATGCGTGAAGTCAGGAAAACCCCGGCTCACAACAGAGAGGGCCAGACTTGGAAGGTCACACAATTTGACCAGCCTTGGTTGAGTGGAAGCATACATTTGCATTTATGGGGGAAGGCAATCTTGGCCTTGTCCTAAGATAAAAAGATTTTAAAAGGGGAGGTGTGGGCAAGGGGCGGCATAGAAATGTTATAATAATAATAATTGTGCATTAACTTGTAGTCTGGGAGAGAGATGCATAACTGTGAGTCTCCAGGGCTGGGGAATTTGCTGGTCTTCAGACAAGCCCAGAATTGGCACAGTGCCTTGTCTTCAAAGCTGAAAGACTTCCCTGGGGTGCTCCACAGTCTGGTAACCCTTTCCTGCTCTTCCTTTGGGGCATTTCACACCCTTAGTTATGCCAGCTGGGTTGGGTTTTATTAACCAAGAAGGGCAAGAGCAGCAGGTCCCAGTCCCCGGTAGCTGCCCAGGACCTTGAGCCGGACACACTAGAAAGCCTCCATGCAACCTGACCTGATGACGGACTTCCCGCATTCCTCTCTGGCCCTGTGACATTTATGGTGCCTGTGTTGAAATGGGAGTAAGAAACTTTCCCTGCAGAGTGGAAGGTGACCTGGTCACAGTCAGCTGCTCCCTCGGGGCCACAGGGGCAGTGAAGGGGGCTTTCGTCGCTGTCCTCACTGCCGCAGCACAAGCTTCCGTATGGACTTACCCCTGTGCATTCTCCACCAGTCATGCTTCTGCCCTTCTGCCCACTGAGTTGCCACAGATGGGCTCTATCCTGGGGGACGGTGTTGAGCGCCGTTTGTCTCAAGGGCCTGAGCAGTCTCACTCCAGCAGGATCATCACCATCCGTGAGAAAAGTCCCCCTAGAGAAATTAGAGAATCTGTGTGGATCAGGACGCCTGTGGGGACAGGGTCTCTGCATCAGGCCGCCTCCCCAAGAGGTCAGACGTAGCGAAACCAGATGAGGACAAGAGAGATCCTGCCCTCCGGCTGCCGCGCCTGTGCTCCTCCTGGCTCGGATGCGTTTCTTGCCAAAAGTGCCAGGCTAGAAATAATTAGAGGCAGGTTTGTGGCTGCCCCAGAGGCCATGCAGTCCCGTGCTGCCCTCGGGCAATGCGAGCTTGGCATGGATGTCTGCCCCCTGCTCCACGGGAGGAAACCGTGGCTTTCTGCAGACGGATGCGGCATCTGGTGCACAATGCACAGGAGAGCTGGATGCCGTTGCATCCAGGGGGTTCCCTGGGTGCCTGTGGGCCAGTTGGTCCTCCCCAGTAGGTCTGCCACGATGCTGGGATGGGAGGTCCGCCCCAGGTAACCTGCCCTGGCCTTGGAGGAAGGGCAGGATGCAAATGTCAGCACAAAGATTTCAATCGGCTCGTGAGAACTGGCCAGTGCACAGCTGATTTGCACGGAGAGGCTTCTCGCCTCTCCGAGTTAACAGAAGGCCCCTCTCCACTTTCACAGCGGACACAGGCAGTGATTCAGCAGGGCTGTCCCTTTATGTTTACCCACTCATGGTGCTTGGTGAAGCTTGGCCCCATTGTGTACCTTCGCCTGGGATGGCAGAGCCCAATCCTGGGCTCCAAAACAAGAACTGGAAAAGCCCAAGCTTCGCACTTCTGATTTTGTGGATAAATCTTGTCAGTGTGTGTTGACACTTTTCAGCTGAGAGGGCAATGGGGAATCTCTCACCCCACCCCAGTCATCGGCATGCTGCACAGACAGACAAGTTCCAGCTTTGGTTATGGCTTCTGGCCAGAGCAGTTTGCTTACTCCTCACCACAGGATGATTGAGCTGCGCCTGGTGCTGGCGGGGAGATTACTCAGCTGCTTCCTCTTATCTGTCAGCACATGGCTGAGATTGACTGGGGAGATGCCTCTGTGGCTGCTGATGGTGAGGAGGGGGCCGTATGTGCCCTCCCTCCTTCCCTCTCAGCCCTGGATGACTAAGTGCGTCTTGAGAGGTTCCGCAGATTGACTCATTTCCAGCCCGATCCCTTCTTTGGGGAAGCTGGAGCAGGAGCAGGTCTCTTTCTGGGGTGAATCAAAGTGGTGTGAGCCAGTCTGGCGCAGTGGTTAAGAGACCGGGACTGGGACTCGGACGATCTGGGTTCGAGTCCCCGCTCAGCCATGGAGCCGACTGGGTGACTTTGGGCCAGTCACAGACTCTCAGCCCAGCCTACCTCTCAGGGTTGTTGTTGTGGGGATAAGATGGAGGAGGAGAATGATGTAAGCTGCCTTGGGCCCTTTGTAGGAAAAGGGCAGGATATAAAGCGAAAAATTAAATAAATAAATAAACTCAAATTGGTTCGAATGAGGTGGGCTCAGCTGCTCAAGCTGCTGTGGGAGAAAGGCAGAGCCTGCTCAGGAGCAGAAGCAAGGCCTCATCTCTTGCTCTCCACAGATGCAGGGGCCCTGCTCTCATACGCCCCTGTTACAAAAAGGCCGGAGCATGCTTGTTATAGCACCAAAAATCCCAGTGTGCAACCCAAGTCCCTTCCCCCACTCCCACCCCACAGATTCACAGATTGCAGCTCTGTTCACAGCCTGGGGGCTCTTCTGTAATCCTGAGCCGCCTCTCCTGGAACTCAGCCACTGTCCTTTTGGAAAAGTTGCTCCAGGCTGGCCCAGGAATAGTGGTGGTTGGAGGAAAACCCTGGATCTGGGGAAGCAGTGACCCCTCGTGTGCAAGTGGAAGGAGAGAGCTCCAAGGTGCCGTGGGTGGCACCGGCGAAAGTTGGAAACCAAAGACGAATGTGGTACCTGAAGTGCAGCAGGCAGAGTGCCTGCGCCGGTTCAGCAAATAGGTCAGATCTCACAGGAGTGAGTTCTAAGTAGAAGTTTCTTGTTCTGGGGCAACATACCTCTGGGAACCAGGCTCTGGAGGCCGGCTCTCCCCACTATTTCTTGTCTACCTGCCCCCACGGCCCCCACTGTTTGGTGGGCATAGCTCAGAGTCCTCTGGGGCAGCATCTCGGGGGCAGACCACATTCTGCAGAGGCAGAAGATTCCACCTTCACTCTTCAATTCTCCAGGCAGGGCCAGGTTTGGTTTTGCCATACATTGAGGAAAAGATGAAATTCTCTGCTTTGGTGTCTGTTTAAATTTCAAGTTTCCTTACAAATATGAAGACATGCAAATCTTGATAAATCCTTAACTCCCCCCCCAAAAAACCCCCCTGACAAATTAATCTGTCCATTTTTAAGAATGAGCATTTTCCCCAATTTAAAATGTGCACCTATCCCTCATCCCCATAGAATATATAAATATATATATTATATTTTTATTTATTTTATATTGTTAATTTTAATTTTATATTGTTATTTTTGTATTTTATTGTGTTTTATTGTGTTTGTAAGCCGCCCCGAGGCTTCGGCAAGGGGCAGCATAGAAACGTTCTAATAATAATAATAATAATAATAATAATAATAATAAAATGTGGACAAGGAATGCTTCAATTACACATGGGCACACTTGCACTGTTGACATTTTGGAAGTGAATGCAAGTTTGGAAAATTGCAAAAGTTTCCCAAGAATCATACTCCTCATGGCATGGACATTTGCATTTGCAAATGGGTATGTTTGCAGGATTTGCAAACAGAAATGAATCTGTCGTTCATCCTAAATGCGTACCCATCCCTACATCCAGGGCACATTTCTGTGACACACGCCCCTCAGGAAAGACTGGGCAGAGGGAAGCAGAAGTGCAGATGGCACTTTTGGGATGTGCCAGCGGGGGGGGGGGGGGGGGGCGGTGTTTGTGCATGCTTGTATGTATACATGTGTGTGTGCACAGCCTTTCCATCCCTGTGAATCTGCTGCGGGGCTGAGGCCCCTGGCCACCAGTCGGCAGTGGTCTTTACAGTTCCCCTCAGCCTCGAGTCAGGCCAAGGCAGAAACCAGAGAAACAGAGAAACGGAGCAAGTCAGAAGGGGTCTCCCAGGCCATCTAGTCTGACCCCCAGCTCCAGTCAGCTCGGCTCATGACAGGCCCACCACGTGCATGTCCAGCCTGTCCTTGAACACCCTCACTGATGGGGCCTCAAGCACATCCCTGGAAGCCCATTCCACACCCTGGGGGTCCTGACTGTCAGGAAGTGCTTCCTGGTGCCCAGATTGAACCTTGGTTCCCTGAGCTTGGCTCCATCGGAGAGTGTCCAGCCCTCCTCCGCAGGGAAAAACAGGTCTTGCCCCACCTCTGCGTGACACCCCCTCGCGTTCCTGCATGTCACCAACAGTTGGAGGAAGGGGCAGTTGGAGAAGGTGCTTTGCTTTGCCTGGACCTAGTTCTGTATTTCAGAAAAAAAGCATTATGGCAATTCTTGGAAACCACAAAGGAGACCAAGAACTGGTGGGGAAGAGAAAAAGGGATGGCAGAGAGAGGCAGGGTGTTGGGGAAGAAGGGGAGGAAGGGGTTCCCTCCTCATTTCATTTTGGCCCCACCAAACATCTGCTTTGGTTTGAGTTGTCATCAGCTCTGAAGGCCCATCAAGTTTTCCATGGATCAAAATCCACGGAAAAGGTTGCCCCTCTCCAGCGCTTTCTGCGTGAGGTTATTTGCTCTCCATTTCAGTGCCCAAACTGAGATCCTGTCAATACAGAAAGTGTCCCCTTTCTTGATTTTCTGCTATATAACCTCTTCCTCTAGGTGATACTGTAGGTAGTAAAGCAACACAGATGCACAAGTGAAAAAAAGTTGTTTATTTGCGTTTACAATCCAATGCCACATTTTTCCTGAGAGTGCTCGTTAGACACAGAAGCAGAACGGGGAGGTCACAGCATGGCCTGAAGGAAGAGAATGATGAGAGCACAATACGTGTGCACCACTGAAAATCCCCTGATACAGGAATTGAAGTCCACCCTGGCTATGCGCTTGTCAGCAGCAGGATGGAGGGCTTGGAGGATACGTGTCGTTCCGGTCTGCGTCCACAGGTGCAGAGCTGCTCCCGCTTCGCTCTTCTTCAGCCAGCTTCCGCTGGAGTGCTTTGGCCATCCCTGGACATGTCCACTGAAGGAGCTGCTGGTGGTGGGAAGGTGTGCAGACGAGCATCTTTGTGGTTTCCTGCAGTGGACTGATTCAGACGCACTGCCAGCAAGGAATGCAAAGGTGGGCTCCGGCCTCACTGGCGCTTTCCACCAGCACGTGTCTTTGCAAGACATGGTGCCACTGCGGTGAGGGACAAAGGCAGCCCTCCCGGGCCCAGCTGAGCTGGCTGGAAATTCCAGGACTGCAGGCTGGAACAGGAAGGCTGACCCAGGCAAGCCTCCTGCCCTGGCTTGAAAGGCTGAGCTATTTTTCGACGAGTTCTCTTCAGCTGGACAAACAAAAGCAAGCCATTTCCAAGAAGCTCAGCTCTACAGCTTGCCTGCTAAGATGGGGTACTGCATTTGTGAATGATTGCCTTTTTGAAGCCCCGCCGCAGAAAGCAGGAGGTCCGTGTGCTGTGCAAGTCTGTATAACCTTTACTGATAAGACTAAGTTTCTACCGAGTCCTCAACTGAATGAGTTTCCTTGAGCTCATGCCCCTCCCGCCCCTCTCCCTTACTTCCATAACCATGCAGGTTGCAATTCTTCTTGCAGAAACATCTACTATGTCAGTTCACCAAGACTGCAGCCTCTCCCCTTCCCTCCCTGACTTGTCTTTTGCAACTGCTGCTCCCAACCCCCTTGTTACAGAAATACAAGGCCCAGAGAAGCAAAATGCTCGTGCAATACCCCCACATTCTTCCAAAGCCACATTTTCAGCCTTGGAAGTTCCTGGAATTGGCCCTAGGAGGCACCTGGTATGATTTCCAAAGGGTTCCTGCAGCTGTGATGTTAGCAGGCCTGGGATCATCCTGTGTTCTGGTTTACTCTTTTTTAGCGGGGTTATTATCCACACATTTTGAAATGGCAATGGATTCCTGAGTGCTTTATAATTAGGCCTCTGTTATAGCTGCACCCAACAGTGCCACTATATTAGTCAGTGCCAGAGTTTCTATTATAAACCCCATTTTTCAGAGTTTTTTATAACTTGGCCATAAAACTTATACTGTGTGCTAAGACTCAGAATAGACCAACCGTATCTCATGCTTTAGGGAGGAACAAAAGAAATTAAAAACTTTTGACTGTATAATTGTGTGTGTGTGTGTGTGTGTGTGTGAGAGAGAGAGAGAGAGAGAGAGAGAGAGAGAGGGAGAGGGAGAGGGAGAGGGAGAGGGAGAGAGGATTACTTGCTGCTATGCCAAGAGAGGAGAGAGCCAGGCTGATCTCCACCCAGCAAGGCTGCAGGAAGCAGTGATCATGGAGCACAAGACTAACTTTGGCGCGAAGCCCCCACCACGTGCTGCCAAACGGAGGGGAGGCGGTGACAGGGCCGCCTTACGCCGTGCGAAGTGCCTGTGCTTTGAGGGAAGGGCATGGCCAGGCGCCGAAGGGGCCGAGTCCCATGCCTGTGCGAGGGGGTGATCGGCGGCCCCTGCATGCCCCAGGCAGCCGTGCCGAGCTGGAGAGCTTGCTGCAGGGTCCAGGGCACCACCACGTTCTCTGGGGCAGGGGTCTGGCTTGGGAGGTGGGCACTAACTGCTTTCCCGACATTTGCTCTCTCGCCTCTTTTTATACCAGCACTCAGCCAGAATCCGACCATCCATGATGTCTAGGGGGAAAGAAATGATGGCCATCAGGTGGTAGACTGCAGGAGACTTTTCCCCGCTGCTTAAACCAATGCTTCCAGCAGCAAATCACAAAATCCAGTTACTGACTCCGGGCAGAGCAGAGCACAGGGGGCCGCCGCCGCTGGTCTCCAGCCTCTGGAACACAAGCAGCCAAGCTCCCAGGGGGCAGAGGCCAGAAGCACACGAGTTCGGTGGAGGAGACATTGTTGTGGAAGAGGAGGCAGAGGCAGGCCTGCACCAGCCCAGCTCTGAGTCTGTTTTCTAACAGAGGGCTGAAGGGAAGGTCCAGCTTAGCTGATTGCTGATTAACTGCAGGGGAGTGGCCTGATCAGCTGGCAGCAGTTGTGTGGATGGGGTGATTCATTCTGGGTCCTGGGTCCTAGCAGAGCAGAGCAGAACAAGCTGGTCTCAGGCCTCTGGGATACAAGCAGCCAAGCTCCCAGGGAGCAAATGACCAGAGTGAGTAAACCAAGTTTGGCAGAGGAGGTCAAGGGGGAGGTCCCTAACGTCCCCCCTTTGCTTCTCTTCCTTATTTCACCTTAGCCCCCCCCCCGCACTTGCACGCACACACCAAACACTTGCTTTCTTTCTTGTAACACTTCTGTTTACTAGTATGACTGTGTTGCTTGTTGCCAACCTTTAGTGAAGACATTTGAAAGCACCAGTTGTCACAACAGCCCCCCCACCCGACAGAATCACTAAGGTTGCACAAACAATGGACCAAGGAGACCTGCAACAACTGTTGTTTTCTTTCCTGAGAGCGACATGGTCAACACATGCAACAAGTGCAAGCTAGTAGCCCTGTTAGAAGAAGAAGTGTCCCGGCTCCAGACAACTAAAAAAGAAAATGAAGAGTTTCTAGGCAGAGCAGAGGAGCTGCAACAGCTAAGTGTAGTCCAGAAGCAAAAAGAGCAGCAGCAAGCTGAGGCGGCAGAAGAGAACCCCGAGGGAAGGGAAAGCAAGGGAACTCGCCGGAACAGGGTGACAGCTAGACGCAGAAGACCTAGAAAACACTCTGCACCCGCGGAAGCAGTGGAAAAGTCTCAAATCAGGAAGAGACTAGTGAGCAACTCACTATGAAAGACACACTGTGTTACATGACACACTGTGCAACTCTGAAAAAGAGACAAAAGGGCAATCAAACAAGGAAAAGGATACCAACGTTTGTAACAACAAGAGGAGAAGAGTGCTAGTTGTGAGAGATTCCCTTTTGCGCAAGAGGGAAAAATGTGTATGTCGTGATGGCCCAGAGAATCGCCGAGTCTGCGGTCTCCCTGGCACCAAGATTAAAGTTATAACCAACGAGTTCACAACTCATACAACCCACTGACAAATACCCCTTCCTTCTCTTCCTCGTGGGAACTCACGACACAGCCATGGGAAGCTTCACTGAAGTAACTTCAGACTGCTAAGCTCTAGGGAGGAAAATCAAAAACACTGGGGCTCAGATAGTCTTCTCCTCAGTCCTACCAGTAGGTGGAAGAGGAACTGCTAGGGAAAGAAAAACCCTTCAGGTGAATGCCTGGCTATGATGGTGGTGCCGCAAAGAGAGATCTGGAGTCTGGGAGCACGAGCTAAGCTTCCTGGAAGACGGACCACTGGCAGGTGATGGGCTGCACCTCACAAAGAACGGGAAGAGGTGTTTGGCCAATATGAAGAAGTTCATCAGGAGAGCTTTAAACTAAAACCTAGAGGGGAGGGAGATGTGCAGCATGGAACACCATCACCTGGCAAAGACTTTTGTATGTCAACAGAGAAAAAACCCCAAGCAGGGCCCAGCACCAGTCTCCCCAAAAATGTAGAAAGAAAACCGGGGCACAGCCAGAATGAACTTCGATGTCTCTACACCAGTGCCCAGAGTATGGGAAACAAGCAGCACGAACTTGAGCTCATAGTACATGAGGGCAATTACATTCTTATAGGAATAATTGCAACTTGGTGGGGTGACTGCAACTCTACAGTTGATGGATACAAACTGTTTAAAAGGACAAAAGGGGAGGTGGAGTTGCACTAAGTGTAAGAGACACACACATCTGCACAGAAATACAAGAAAAGGAACTTAGTAATCCCACTGAAAGTATCTGGCTAAATTTAAAGGGAGCCATAAATACGAAAAACATAGTTCTTGGCATCTATTACCAGCCACCCAGACAAAAAGAGGACAAGGATGGAACCTTCAAAAAGCAACTTGCCGGCATTTCCAAGAAGAACGATGTCATCATGGGGGGACTTCAGTTTCCCTGATATACGCTGGGAGACAAATTCTGCCAAGCATGGCCCCTCCGAGAGATTCCTGCCATTGCCAACAACTTTCTCCAACAGTAAGTAGAGGAAGGCACAGAGGACAGCTATCTCCATTTCCATACTGGTGATCTGGTGATGTCCATGGGTACTGAATCGTCTGAAGTATATATTCATGATAAACAGATTGTTGGCTTCACAGAATTCTAGGAGTTACTCTTTTTCTAGGAAGGTAAGACAGGATCTGCTACTCTTGATTTAATACTAACTATCAGGGATGGCCTTGTGGACAAAGTAACAACCATGGGAACTCTGGGGGGTAGTGACCAGGTGATACTTGAATTCTCAATTATGAAGGAGACAAAGGGTAACTGGAGCCAAACAAGCACCCTGGACTTCAAGAAAGCCAGCTTTAACAAACTCAGAAAAATGATAAGCAAAGTGCTGTGTCAACACACCCTTAAGGGGAAAGGCGTTCAAGAGGGATGGGAAATCTTGAAAAAGAAGATACTCGAAGCACAACTACAAACAATTCCATCAAGAGAAAAGTGTAGAAGACAGCAGAGGAAGCCCACATGGCTCCACAAAAGGTTAAGTGTCAGCCTGAAAGAAAAAAAGAACATGTACAGGAAATGGAAGCAGGGCCAGGCCACGAAAGAAGAATATAAACAAACTGCAAGGAATTGTAGGGGCAGCATCAGGAAGGCTAAAGCAGGAAATGAATTGAGAGTAGCAATTGAACTGAGACCCTAAGAACAACAAGAAAGTCAACTTCAGATACATCCAGAACAAAAGACATGAGAAAGAGAAGGGTGTCCAGCTACTTAAAGTGGGTGGCAGAGTGATAACAGATGACAAGGAAAAGGCAGAGGCGCTCAATTCCTACTTCGCCTCAGTCTCTTCCCACAAGAAAATCTATAACCAAGAGGAAGTTCAAGCTGTAAGTGAGAGATGGCAGCCCAAGCTTGACAGACAAGGAATTCCTAGGTGGAATAAACACTTTCAGATCTCCAGGGCCTGATGAACACCACCCCAGAGTCATAAAAGAGCTAGCGGAGGAACTCTCAGAACTACTGGCTATTATCTTTGATAAATCTTGGAAAACAGGAGAAGTGCCAGATGACTGAAGAAGGGCTAATGTTGTCCCTATCTTCCTAAAGGGGAAAAAGATGAACCTGGGAACTATAGACCAGTTAGTCTGACATCAATCCCTGGAAAAATTCTGGAGCAAACTATTTAAAAATCCATCTGCAAGCATTTTGAAGAAAATGCAGTGATTAATAGAAGCCAGAATGGATATATCAAAAATAAGTCCCATCAGACTAATTTAATCTCATTTTTTGACTGGATAACCTCTCAAATGGACAAAGTGAACGCTGTGGACATAATCTATCTGGACTTCAGCAAAGCTTTCAACATATTGCCACACAACATTCTGATAAGCAAATTAGCCAAAACTGGACTAGACGGAAAAAATATTTGGTGGATCCAAAATTGGCTGCTACATCGGACACAAAGGAGTGCTTATCAAGGGCACCTTCCCAAATTGGATGGAGGTAACTAGTGGGGTGCCACAGGGTTCAGTCCTGGGCCCAGTGCTCTTCACCATCTTTCTTAAGTATGTAGATGAGGAAGTACAAGGAAAGATAATCATACTCGCAGAAGATACTAAACTGAGTGGAATAGCAAACACCCTAGAAGACAGATGACAGAATGAAGATCCAGGGAATTTTGATAAACGTGAACACTGGGCTGAAACTAACAGAATGAGATTCAATAAAGACAAGTGCCAAGTCCTCCATCTAGGAAAAGGAAACGGCATCGATACAAGATGGGGAATACATGGCTTAACAGAACTGAACAAGAAAAAGATCTTGGAGTAATTGTGGACAATAGACTAAACATGAGCCAACAATGTGATGCAGCTGCCAAAAGGGCAAATTATTTCCAAATCACGTGAAGTAGTAGTTCCTCTATACCCCTCACTAGTCAGATCTCACCTGGAATGCTGTGTCCAGTTCTCGGCACCAAGATTTAAGAAAGATGCAGGTAAATTAGAAAGGGTCCAGCGGGCGGCAACAAAAATGATACAGGGTTTGGAAACATTGCCCTGTGAGCAGAGACCGAGGGAACTGGGCATGTTCAGCCTCGAGAAGAGAACACTGAGGTGGGACATGATACCCCTCTGTAAGTACCTCAAAGGCTGTCCCAAAGAGGAAGGTCAAGATCTCTTCCTGCTGATGCCAGAGTGTAGGACACGGAATAATCAATTCAAGTTGTGACAACCCAGATTCAAGCTGGACATCAGGAAAAGCTTCCTCACTGTCAGAGCAATATGGCAGTGGAACCAGTGGAGAAGTGGTGGGCTTTCCCGCACTAGAGACATTCAAGGTGAAACTGGGCAGCCATCTGAGTGGGATGATGTAACTTGGTGTCCTGCAAGAGCAGGGGGTTGGACTTGATGGCTTTCATGGCCCCTTCCAACTCTACTCTTCTGTGAGTCTATTCTGTGATTCTATGATTCTGAGCCAGGCCAGTGCAGAAGGTTCTCTGGGGTGCTTGTGACCCCTACCATCCAAAGGCAGCTCCTCAACAAAGCAGGAAGCTCCCCAGATGCCCAAGGCTGTGCCTTGGTTCAGTGCCACTGAGTGCCAAGTGTGTGTGGCTTCCCTCCTCTCACCTTCATATCCCCAGGTTGGTCAGAGACAGAATACAGGAACACCAGAAGCTGCCAAGTGTGACCTCGAAGCCATCCAGCACAGCGCAGTCAGCACAGCCTGCCAGCAGCAGCATTCCTACTGGGCTTCAGGCAGGAAGCCCTCCTGGAGGGGCTGCCAGGGACTGAACCAGAGAGCAAAGCAGGGTCTGCACCACTGAGCTAGCACGGAGAGGCAGTGTGATGTCCTGGCCAAGAGCGCAGGGCTCCGGAGACCCGTGCTGTACCCCTGCTCTGCCGTGGAGCTCCCTGGGCAACTCTGTGCTAATCGCAGGCCCCCACCGGCATCTGCCTCACACGGTTGCTGCTGTGAGGAGAAAATGGAGAGGAGGAGGTCTCTGTAAGCTTTCTTTGAAACCTGCAAGCTGCCTTGAGTTCCTTGCGAGAGAAGAAAGGCAGAGTATAAACGTCATGTAACAATAATAATCCTTCACATAAATCGACTGAATCGACTGAGAATCCAGAAAGCTGCTTCACCCAAGTCAGAGGCCTGTGGGCCTGCTAGCCCCCTACTATCCATGCAGGTTGGCATCGGCCACTCACCCCCTGGGTTTCAGGCAGCGTCTTTGTCCCAGCCCCCCCCCCCCGCGAGGCGCGAAGGCAAACTGGGGACCTTTGTGTGTGAAGCAGCAGCTCTGGGACTGGGCCAGGGCCCTCCCCTCAACTTCGTTATCTTCTTATTTAGCATGCTGCAGCCGGTCTTCCTCCAGGATGCTGCCTGCTAAGGAAACCCGGTAAGATTTTTCTCTGGGTGCTGCAAGAGCCTATTAAAGTGGGGCTCCTGCTTGCCAGCCAGCCAGCCAGGCAGCCCTCCTGATGTTTGTTTGTTTGATAAGCTCTCTTGAATTGCAGTCGTCGGAGAGGACATGTTTGTCATCTCTTGCTCCCTCCCGTTCCAGCCGGTGTTCCCGATTGCAGGCTCACCCTGTGAAGAACTGCACACTCGCACATGCATCCGAGATCCCAAACAGCTGCAGGCATCTCAGAGTGTAGGGCAGCGCTGTATTCCTATGGAAGCCTCACCCTGGTAACACCTGGACCTAAACAATGCCAGGATGCTCCCACCGTGACCTGAGGTTGCCCACCTGCCCTTTTGTACAATTTTTTTGTTAAAGACTCAGAAAGTAATGGGACAGGAAGGGAACTAGATCAAAGCTCTGAAGGAAGGGTCTCCTTTGAAGCACAATGCGGTGCCAGCAGCTGCAGCAGAATAAGGGATGGCAAACGGTATTATAAATCAGTCGTGCCGATGAGGCCCTCAGAGCCTTCCCTTCTGCGACCCCACTTGGAGAGGGATGCGCACCTGCTGCCTCTGGAGCAGACCATCTGCTCACGGGCCCGAGGCCGGCCTTCTGGCCACTCTGATGAGGGGGTAGGTCTTGGTGGGGAATTTGCCCAGGCGCATGCAGTCCCAAGCTTGCCTGGACTGGAAACGTGCCGCAGCTCCCAGCACGGCCGGCTGGGGATCAGTGGGACTGCAGGGCACCTTTCTGTCTAAACATGCACGGGACTGCACGCTCTGGCTGGCGGTGTTAAGAGGGGACCTCCCATCCCCAAACAGGGAGACTTGGGGAAAAGGGGAGACTGCCTGTGGCTCCTTGCACCGAGAAGGAAGTTCCAGCATACGATGGCAGGGCTTGGCGTGATTTCTAGGACAAAAGCATGCTGCCAGTTGTGCTTCCGGCATGCCTGTGGCAGGGATAACTGAGGTTGTAAATCCTTCTGGGGATGATTTCTTCCTTCTCCCTTTTCCTTCCTATGATCTGTGGGAATTAGGAAATGTTCTTAGTTGGTGTAAAAACCAAGTGCTTGCTTGCATTTTTCTGCCTGGCGTGGGGCTTCTTCTGGGGGCTTCTGCCACAGCCGTCCTCTTCTGCAAACGCAGTCCTCAGCCACCAGCTGTGGCACAATTGAGTCTTCTCCCAGGGGAGGTGACCTTGCTAGGGTGGCAGCTTTGATGGATCACCACCCAAAGCAGGTCGCAGGGCCTGCGTAAGAGAAAGCCTCTTGGCCCACAGGTGTGGGCGGCAAGTCGACCCTTGGGCTGGAATGGCGAGAAATCTGTGTCCTTTGCACTACTTTTCCTTCGGCCCTAATGTGTGTTGGGGCACCTTGGACCAGGCTGCCCTTTCCACCTGCCCTGCTCTGGGAGGCAGTTGCAAAGATGAAATGGAATAAGCTCCCGTGGACACTGCCTAGAAACACAGGTGCAGAATGTCTGCATACCATCCTCTGCATGTGTCCTTCGGTCTAATTACTACTGATTGAATTTCCATATCTTTATGCCACTCTTCAGCCAAAAAGGGCCCCCAGAGCAACTTATAACAATAAATAGCAAGGCCATCTCAGGCTTGCAGTCCAACAGAAATGTCACAAAGGTAAAGGGACTGGGGTGGGGGATGCCAAGCCAAGTGCTGCCAGCATGGCTCCTTTTCAGTCAAGGTGTGGCGCTCTTCCAGCAGGCGGTGGCTGCAGGGTCCAGGTGTGATCGGTGCTGGGGAGTAGGACTGCCTTGGTACCAGATACTTGTTGCGTGGTTAAGGGCAGAGAGGGAAATTCAGTATCTGAGCACTGGATGGACACATGCTGAGCCCAACCATACAAATTTCATCCACAGCTTATTTCTTAGGGATTTTTAAAATAATCCAGCTCCTTTATGATGAAATCTGTGCTGCACTTGGGAGGAGGAACAGTTCACCTCATGCAAGGACAAGTTCAATCTTATTTTCTTCAGGTAGAAAATGGAAGGTCAGGATCAAGTTATCTTGACAGTAACGAAAACCTCCCGCTGCTCATAGACAAATGGAGGAAAACCAAGCCTCATGGTCTGACTAGGCAATCTTGTCCATGCATACTTGGAAGCCAGTGCTGCTGAGTTGTGTGGAGCTCTCTGTAGATGCGTGTGTGTGGACTTGCAGAGAAAACATCTTACTTTGTACTGAAAGTGTTCTGCAACCATCAGAATTGATTATTGTCAGGACTAGTGGATTTTTAAATAGACCTCTCTTTTCTTTTATAATAAGAGAGACAGAAGTTCTTTACAAAATGCAAAGAGAGAGAGAGCAGGAATTGCTGAATTCTGGTTCTTTTCAGCCCTTGTGGAGTCTTAAAAAAACATAGCTGCACAGAAAGATGAAAATGCTTCATCGGGGACGCCAGAGCAGTACTGTGCACTATCTGAAGGAGTTCCTACAGGACTAAATTAGGAGAGAAACATCTGTTGCTTTTTGTCCTTGTTTTAGTGCTCAATCTGCCGATAATTCTGGCCTTTTGTGCCCCTTTAAATGCATCCCTTTATCCTAAATATTAGAAGTGTTTTGTTCATTAACTGCCATCATGTTGCAACCTTCTGGCAGAGTTGGCTCAAAGACTGGCAAGGGCGCCTTTTTCCTTTTGTGCAGTGGGTGAGAACTGACAGATTCGCTTTTGGAATCGGAGGTAGAACCCAAAGTTCTCCTGAGGGGGGAGGAGATGAAAATGGTGCCCAAACTGTGCTCCTTAGTGCACTTTGTGTGTGTGTGCATGTGCGCAGCACACATGCATGTTGTTGCCAGCTTTTTCATTGTGGCACACCTCTGGGGAGGGGGCAACGCCAATTTGTTTCCAATGAATCCTCTGGGAGCAACACCATGTCAGAGCCGTCCTGACGGCCATGAAGAGTCAGTGGTTATCTCAGCTAGCAAGCACCGGCAGACGAAGCTGCCCCGCAAATAATGCCTTTGGTGGGAGCGGCAGAGGAGGGGCTCTGCTGCTGGCCTCCTGGCTCTGCATGCACGTGAAAGGGCTCCGCGCCTGGTGTCCTCTTGGGACTAGCCCCGTTGTGCTAAGAGGGGACTGGCCTGCCTGGAGGCCTGCTTCCTGCCTTCTCTTTCGCCCCTCCCCACAAAACTGAGGAGGCCGTTCGACTCGGCCCAGCGTGCTGGAGGTCCTGCACTCTTGGTGCATGAAGGCTGCAAGGAAGCCAGTTCACAGGTGGGCCTTTGCCCTTGAGTCCTTGCGAGAATATACATAGCCTGGGCGTGCCTAGACCCTGCAGGGAACCCGCGGGGATCTCTGGCTTCCCACCCCCGCCCCACAGGAGCAGATGGTTTCCTGGGAAGGCTTTCAGCCTTCGCCGCTCCCTCCCTCGTGGCCTTCCACAGCACTCCATCCGCACTGGGACTGGTGATGCTGGTGGAGTGGTTAACGCCAAGCCTGGTCGTATCTGTGAGCGGGGCTGGAGCCCAGGAGGAACTCTGCGTCGGGCGCTGCGTCGGGCTGGGCTGGGCTGGACGCTTGCACTGTGCCACCGGCTGTCCCGGTCGCCCAGAGGCAGCCCGCAGTCTCCCGAGGTGACTGCAGCCGTTGCTGCTCGCCAGGCTGCCAGGGGGTCCCAGGCTCGGCACCTGCCCTTGCCCCACTCGGCCCGGGCTGGCAGCCATGGAGATTTGCCTCTTGGGCGGAAGCCCCCTTGGGCCTGCAAGGCAGATCCTCCCTCCTCCCCCACCCAGCCCTGAGGCACTGTGGAGCACGGAGGGTCGCTCTTCCGAGCCCCTGTGCACGAGGCGGCGGCTTGCCTCCCAGAGACACCGGGAGAGGCTCGCTTTGCCCGCCTGCTGCGCGGCGTGTGCCTCCATCACGGGGAAGGAGGGCTGACTCGTCGTTCCCACATCACATCACGCAGCAGTCTGAGGCAATCTAGCGATGCTTCCCATCGTTATAGCAACAGGAACTAAGCAGCTGACGCCGAGACAAGCCGAGCAGTTCAGTGCCAAGGCTGGGCGCGTCTGCCCTGTCACTGCCGTGCCAGGACTGCTGCAACCCTAATGAATTTGACAAGCGATGTCGGTGTTGCACTGCCCCTCCGACCAGGCAATTTTCTTTGCAATCACTGGTGCCTCACTCCTTCTCTTCTCCGTAGCTTGTTTGCAAGGAAGATGAGCCTGGAAATTGCAGCCCAGCTTCTCCAGCTGATGGTGCCTGCATGCAAAATCCTGCCCGTAGAAGCCCCGGCGGCGCCTTCCTGGCTTGCTGCCCTCATTGCGGAACATAAAGATGAGAACCAGAACACGTCAAAAGTGGCTGTGGCTAATTATTCGTTAGGTGCATAATTAATGCAGAACAATTGTGCAATTTAATGTTCTTGATTTTTACAACATAATACCAATGAAATCAGCCCACAGTTTGCTTTTATTTATTTTTTCATTAAATTTTTATCTCGGGCATTAGTTGCAAATCACCTGATGAAATTCCACATCAGAATTGCCCCAAAGGCGGGTGCAAAAAGTCTGGGCAGCCCAGGTCAGGAGGAATTTGCCAGGAAGTGTGTTCCAGTGTCTGCTCCAGTTCTGATCCTGAAAAGTAAAGAGTACCTGGCCTCTTCCTCAGACACCAGGCAGGCCTCCTGGTCCGCTGGGACTTGCTAATGCCGGCATAGACCGATGGGGAAATAAGCGGCCGTGTCTTCCCCTCGGTCTCGGTCAGCCACGCTCAGACTCCTCTGAGGTTTGTGCCTCCCCACGGCCCCCCGGCGGGAGAGCCCCTCAGCCACAGAGCACAGCTTGGCCCACATCCACCCCTTGGCAGCTCTGAGGGCCTCTCTGGGCCCTAACGCAGGGGCGGCAGCAAGCCCGCTGACACTTTTCTTTGTGCTCTTCAAGGCACCGTGCTGCTCTCCATTTTTACTTCCAACTAACTTGGAATGAGCAGGCAGGTGAGATGGCCTGGAAGCCTCTAGTTGCTGCCATTTTGATTCCCTGAGGACGCCTCCGGGCAGGTGGCAAGCCATGCCCAGCCACAGCAGCCGCTCTAGTGTCGTGTGCAGGACAGTTTCTCCGATTCATGAATGCCCCTTTCTGTCCAAAGGTACATTGTATCAGCTGAAGGTTTTATACCTGTCCCTTTTATTAGTACATATTCAATAAACAAACCCCATATATCATTAAATTATTTCTTTTTTATCAATCCTTTTTTCACCCTCATCCCACATGTCAACTTATCATTAACAACTATATTCCAAACTTCTTTATTCCATTCAATTAACTGAAGATCCCATTTCTCCTTCCAATTCTTTGCTATTATCAATTTTACTGCTACTACCAAATTTATTATTAATTCTTTAATATTCCATTTCAATTTCTTTTTGTAAAATATTAACAACAATGCTATTTTAGGATCTGCTTTAATTTTTAAGTTCAATATCATACTAATCTCCTTAAAAACATTATCCAAAATTTCCTAATATTATCACAATCCCACCACATATGGAAATAGGTATCCATTTTTTGCCCACACCCAACATAAATTAGAATATTTATTATCCACACAGAATAATTTTACGGCCATTGGGTCCCATTTCCATACTAATTTATTAAAATTTTCCTTAATTCTAATAGACTTCCTTTTTAATATTCTCTTATCTCATATTCCCCCCATTCTCACTTGTCTATATTCTTCCCTAAATCTATTTCCAATGAGACTTTTAAAAGTTTCATATCCCTCCTGTCTAAGAAAATCTTATATATCTCCCTTATGATCCCCCTGGCTTGCATACCGCCGTGAGTCTCCTTCTACATCACATCTCTCCTCACATTTGAGAAGGTCTCTGCATTTACCATTTTTCTTCAACCATTCTCTAGTCCATTGTTCCAAATGCGTAACATTAAACCAGTTTCGTTTTTCTTTCCCAAATAGTGTCGTTATCCTTTCCTTATTATCCATTTTCTCCATCCAGTCTTTTACCCTAAATATTTGTTTTTCTTTTAATACTTTTCTCAAGCTGTCTCTCAAATTTTCTGGGAATCCTCCTATTTCTGTGACTTCTTCATTGCAACTAAACAGCATCATCTCAGATTTATCCCATTTAACATATAAACCTGTTATCTTGCCACATTCCACCAAATAATTTTTTATCTGATCCATAACTTTAAATGGGCCCTCAATTGTTAACAATGTATCATCAGCAAATAGATAAATCTTAATTTTATCTTTAAGTCTATTACCTTTTATAGTATCACCATTTCTTATACTATTTGCTAATCATTCTATAACTCAAGCAAACACTAGCAACAAAAGGGGCATCTCTGCCCAGTGCCTTGGCCTAAAGATATTCTTTCCATTAAGCCATCATTAACTGTCACTGTTACAAAATTTTCTGAATATAATTTATTACACATTTCAATTGTGAAGCAAATCCCAAAGTTTCTATCAACATCTTTATTGCTGGCCATTCCATGCAATCAAAAGCTTTAAAAAATCTAATGCTATCCTTTTATATAAATTCTATTACATCTAATACTCTTCTGGTCAGATCGGACATCCTTATCTTTCTCCTGCAAAACCAGCCTGATCCACCTTGATGTATTTATCAATAAAATTATTCAATCTTTTTGCAAACATTGCTGTAAAAATTTTTGCATCTTGATTTATCAAACATATAGGTGTATATGCTCCAGGATCTGTCAAATCCTTGTTAGATTTTGGTATCAAAGCTATTGGAGAATATTTCCAAGATGCTGGGATCTTTCCACCCTCCAATATGCTTTTTAAAGGGGATTTTAATTTAGGTACTATCAACTTTCTAAATGCCTTATAAAACTCTGGTCCTAATCCATCTATGCCTGGACTTTTCCCTACTTTTACATTATTAATAACCTCTTCTCTAACCACTTCTTCCATTAGATCTCTCTCTTCCTTCTGCAATTTATTCCCAACATCCTTTTCTATATATGATCCAATTTTACCTATTGGCAACTTCCTAGCTGCACATAATATTTATTTATTTATTTATTAAAACATTTTATGTCGCCCCATTCGCCGAAGCCTAACTCGCCGAAGCCTAATATCCCTAACTTTCCTTTCATTAAGTTACAATTTTCACCTTTTTCATCTTTAATGATGCCTATTAAGTTTTATTTCTTTTTTGTTGCATAGCTCTAGCCAGCATTCTTGAATTCTTGTTGCTAAGTTAAAAAAAAATCCTTTCCAAATAAATTAAATTTCTGTGTTCTTTCTATTTCCCTATTCTGTAACTCTTTTCTTTTAGTTTGCATTTCCACCAACAATTTAATATCCCTTTCATTTATATATTTTTCTCCAAACCCTTTATTTCATCCTCTAAATTTTCAATGTATTTAATCCCTTTGTCTTTTGAAACTACAACCTTCCCTAAAACTCCCCTTTCAACAGGCTTAATTGTGTCTCATACTAAGCTTTGTTCATTCATTAAACTTTATCATAAATTTCCCATATTTCTTTCCATTATTTCTGCATTTTATCTATTATATGCTTATGTTATAAAATGTTTAAATCCACCCTCCATCTTTTAGCCTCATCATATCACATTTAATTTTAAAGTCCATAATTATTCCTGCATGATCTGTAATTTTTATCAAACCTGTATCTGTGCCATATACTCTAGGAAAAAAATCCTTTGATACAAATATATAACCAATCCTAGAATAAGATCTATGAATTGTTGAATAAAAAGTAAATCTTTTATCTCCCATCAACTCTCTCTTTTAAATCAGTATCATTTATCATTCAATTTAATGCTGTACGACTACACCCTGTTTCCTTTTTAGTAGGATTTAATCCATCCTTCCTTTCATCTATTACCATATTGAAATCTCCTGCCAGTATTACAAATCCTTTCCTAATACCTTTTAACTCTTCCAGGCAACCTTTAAAAATTGTATATGATCAACATTGGGTGCACAAATATTAACTAATGTATAAACTTCTCCTCTCTTTGCGCCTTGTAGAATCAGATATCTATCTTTCACATCTTTCCTCACTTCTTTAATTTTAAACTCAGCTTTCTTAGATATAACAATTGCCACCCCTCTGGATTTTGAACTCTCATATGCTTTTTCATAGATCTCATACCATGAACATCTTAACTCATTAACACCCTTTTTAATGAGTTTCTTGCAAAAATATAATATCAGCTCTATCCTTATTTAACATTGCTTCAATACTTTTTCTTTTAATTATAGTCCCCAGATCTTTTTCATTCAAAGATAATACTCTCATTGTTTGGTCATAAGACTTTAATTTTAGACAGTCTTGTAATCCCTTATATTGTGCATCCCCCACCATCCTTACAAATAAATATAAAAATTAAGAAAACATACTAGCGTTTTTTTTGTTTTTGTTTTGGTCAGTTTGGTAATCAGGCTGTTCTGGGGCACTTTGTTTTACTAAAGTCACAGCTCCTGCAGATATGAGAAGCAACTGGCAGCCCATTTTAATACCACTCGCTCTGCTTATGGGTTTAAGATAAATTTATGGAAGGAAGGAGAAGCAGAGGATGACCAAGTTCTTGGCAATTGACATATTTATTGGTTTGCATGTGCATGCCGCCCCTCCATAGCAGCAAAGCTCCCTGGGCGGCTTATGTCACACTGCATTGCAATAAAAATAAGAATGAAACAAATCAATACAACAGTGAATAATAAACCAATGGACGTTAAACAATACAATTAATAAAAATCAGTATTCACATGAATATAAAATCACATTAAAACAATCAGTTTTAAAAAATCCTATGCATAAAAGGTAATTAAACATTCTTTTTCTTTGAACATGGCAGTAGCATCAATGAGACCTATTGAACAATCATAATAAAACCAATTTCATTTACTTACCAAAATACATACACAAAAGAAATGTTTTTAATCAATGTCTAATAGATGTAAAAAGGGAAGATGCCTGGCAAATCTCAGTGGGAAGGGTGTTCCACAGAGAAGACACTATTTCAGAAAAGGCCCTTCTCCTTGTCATCTCCCCTCTGACATCGGGAAGGCCTCCTATGAAGATCTCGGTGTTCAGGCCAGGATGTACAGAGAGAGGCACTGTCGCAGCTATCTTGCCCCGAGCCGTTTAGGGTTTTGCATGTTCTTGTGAGCACTTTGAACAGCAGCGGGTAGCCTGGGAAGGACTGGTGCGATGAGCTCGTAAAGGCCAGTCTTCATCAGTGGGCAGATTGCCTAGCGCTGGACTAGCTGCAGTCTCCGGATTGTTTTCAAAAGGTAGCCCCAGGTGGCGCTCATTGCAGGTACAAGGTTACCAGTGCACGGGTGACTGTGGCAAGGCTCCACTCATCCGGGCAGGGATGCAGCAAGCAACAGCTTGGCATCCAGGAGCACTCCAAGGCTGTGAGCCTTGACATTCAGAGGAAGTGCAACTTCACGCCCAGGACAAGTTGAAAATTCCCGCTTTGGACAGACAGACTTCCCACCAACAGCACCTCCATCTTGTCTGGACTGAGCTTCAGCTTGTTGGCTCCCATCCAGTCTATTACCCAGCCCAGAAACTGGTTAAGAACAGTCACTGTCACACCTGGATTAGATGAAAATTAGAGATAGAGCTGAATGTCATCAGAGTATGGATACCTCAGCCCATACTTTTGGATGACCTCTCCCAGTGGTTTCATGCAAATGTTGAAAAGCATGAGGAACGACATGGAGCCCTGATGACTCCATGGTGCAAAGTGGTGCCCCCAGTTCCCAATCTGGCCAACCTCTCCAGGATACCATGATTGATAGTATCAAAAGCTGCCAGAGAATCAACAGGGTCGTGCTTCCCCTGCCTCCATCCCAGCAAAGGTCATCCTGCAGGACGACCCAGACAGTTTCTGTACTAAAGCCAGATCTCTTTGGCTATAGGCGATGTTGTCTATAGGCTGGGGCCAGGCTGGGTTTTTTCATGAGTGGTGCAATCACAGCAGTTTTTAAAGCAAGTGGCACCACTCCCTCTCTTAGGGAGGCATTGGCAGGCTCCTGGACTCAGACATGAGTCCCCTCTTTTGAGTTTCTGATCAGTCAGGATGGGCAAGTATTGAGTGAGCAGGATGTAGGCTGGACAGAGCCAAGCACACTTTCCACATCCTCAGGCCACAGTAGCTGAAACTCATCCAGTACAGAGGGATCAGATGGTGCTTTGAACACCTCTTCTGGTGGAACCGGATTAACTGTGGTGTCCACTTCGTTACAGATCTGAGTGACTTTATTCTCGAAGTGCCGTGCAATCCATCTGGATCCATCAGCCTCTGGGGGTGGACCATCTTAATGAGTCCCACACCCCTGCAGAGAAGGGGCTAACAGTCCAAACTTCAGGAGGAAGTGATCTGACAGTGACAAAGAGAGAAGCAAGCGCCCCAATTTTCATATTCCTGCCCAGTCAAGGAAGTCAGGTGTAGAGTGTGATCCTATTTATTTATTTACATATATTTATAGTTTGCCTATAATTGCTGTGGCCTTCCTAGGCAGCTTGCAAGGTGGCTTATATTTGTGGGGCTGGTGACATGTTGAGAGAGCCCCATTATCATGGTGGTCATGAAGTCCTGAGCTGCCCCTGATGAAGCAGCCTCTGCATGGAAGTTGAGGATTCCCCTTGTCATGATCTGAGGCAATTCCAGTGCTCCCTCTTATGATCAAGGACCAGCACAGCAGCCCTGGTAGGTGCAGGATTACTACACCAGCCTACTGCAGCTGCCAGGGCTCTCATGAGCTCCACCTGGGAGCCCTGGGAGAAGAGCTGTATAAGAACTGGCTCTTCTCCTCAGAAGCTGCCTTGGTAATGAGGATTTTCCTGACTTGCTGAAGAGCTCCTGGTTTGTGGACTCCTGGACTTTGCTTTTGGGACCCTGCCTGTGACTTGGCCCCGGCCTGCCTGTGATCTTGCTCCTGCCTTGCTGCAGCCCTCAAGGTACCTGCTTCCTTTGCCTGGTCTTCCCAGTTTCCTGACACTTGTCTGACCAGGCATTCTTCCTGAAAGAGCTGTGTCTGGTGTTGCAACCTCTGACTCAGGCCTGGGACTGTGTGCTTGTGCCCTTGGACTGCCCCCTCCCCTGTGCTGCACCCTAGTTGCCCAGGTCCCAATGTGCCTCTCTGCAAGTCAGCCACCTATGCCCAGGCGTTGACATCCCTGTAGCGCCACCCTGGAAGTTCTCAACACCAAGTTAGAAACAATCTCCACCAGATCAGGCGGGTGGGGGGCTGCTGGGCAGCAAGAGGGGCAGTTCACCAGCAGGGTCCCTAATCTGTCTCTTGCCCAATACAAGGCCCTAAAGACACTCAGGGCCTGAATTCAAGTGGACAGGAAGCCTCAAGAAGGAGTTGGAATCCCAATGGACTATCATCAACCCCACCCCCACCCTCAAGGCAATGTTGGTGCTGCACCAAGGACCCAGATGGACAGAGCTGGGAGACAGTGACCCCACCAACTTTATTCAATACTTGATCAGATAGTGCAAGCCAGGTCAGCTCCCTGGTCCACAGTTAACCTCCATAGGAAATGGGCACTGGTCAAGCAGACAAAAGGGTATATGGGAGGAGGAGGCCCGTTGCAGAAGGATTCTTCCAAGGCTAAGGCTGATTATGAGCTGAGAATTGCAGAGAATATCAGGAACAACAAAAAGGGCTTTTATCAACATGTAATAGCAAGAGGAAGGGGAGACAGGTGGTGGGATTGCTTAATAAGGAGGAAGAGGATTCAGTGACTGATGAGAGAACAGGTACTGATGCTAAATTTTTGCCTCTGTGTTCTCCCCAGAGCAGGATGGGGGAGATCTACACAGTGAATCTGATAGAGTTGGGGATTTAGGGGCACAGTTTTGAGTCACCCCCTTAGAAGTCGAGTTGCTCCTCTGGACACTGGATAATACAAAGGCACTGGGCCCTGATGGGTTACATCTGCAGGTACTTTGGGAGTTTGTGTGAGTATTCTTGTACCTGCTGGCCTCCAATTTTGAGGCCTCATGGAGAATAGGTGAGGTTCCAGAGGACTGGAGGGTGGCATTGGTGGTCCCAAACCTCAAAAAGGGGAGTAGAGAGGATATGGGGAATTACAGGCCAGTTAGCCTTACATTCATTCTAGGAAAGATAATGGAAAGGCTCATAATAGCGAGAGATCTAGTAACCCTAGAGAGGGAAGGGAGGTTGGCAGCCACGCAACATGGTTTCCACAAAAACAGGCCCTGCCAGACAAACCTGGTGGAATTCTATGACAAGGTTTTGAGGTGGCTAGACGGAGGGGATGCAATAGGTGTGGTTTGGATGGATTTCAGCAAGGCCTTTGACAAAGTGCCCCATGATACCCTGATTGAGAAATTGAGGAGTTTTGGGATAGACCAATGCACTGTCCAATGGATTAGGGCATGGGTGACTGACCAAAAGCAGAGGGTAACCATTCGTGGGGAGAGCCAGTGTGGTGTAGTGGTTAAGAGCATGGGACTGGGACTCAGATGATCAGGGTTCTAGTCCCCGCTCAGCCACGGAGCCAATTGGGTGATTTTGGGCCAGTCACAGACTCTCAGCCCAGCCTACCTCACAGGGTTGTTGTTGTGGGGATAAGTTGGAGGAGGAGAATGATGTAAGCTGCCTTGAGCCCTTTGTAGGAAAAAGGCAGGATATAAATAAAAAAATAAATAAAAATCATCAGGATGGTGACAAACAGGGTCCCCCAGGGCTCTGTCCTGGGACCCAACCTGTTCAATATTTTCATCAGTGACCTGAAAGAGGGGGTGACCAGTCTGCTGATCAAATTCGCAGATGATACTGAAGTGGGGGCGGTGGCCACAACTGAGGAGCAGGTACTCTGGATCCAGAAGGATCTCAACAGACTATACTACTGCAGTGTGCCCACAACTGGAGTACTGTGTTCAGCTGTGGGCTCCACATTACAGAACGAATATAGCCAGGTTGGAATTTGTGCAGGGTTGGGCCACAAGGATGGTGGCTGGATTGCCGAGGAAGGTATATGAGGTGAGACTGAGGGAACTGGGTCTCTTCAGCCTGGAGAAGAGGAGATGCAGAGGGGACCTGTTGGCAACATACAGGTATGTGAGGGGGTGCCACACGGAGATGGGTCGACACCTGTTTTCCTCTGCAGAGGAGGGCAGGACGCACTCCAATGGAGCAAAGCTCAGGGAACCAAGATTTCAGGTGGATGCCAGGAAGTACTTCCCGACGGTTAGGACCCTGAGGGTATGGAATGGGCTGCCACAGGAAAGTGCAAGGTCTTGCACTTGGGCCATAGGAATGGGTGTCATAAGCACAGGTCAGGGGACAAGTGGCTGGAGAGCAGCACTTGGGAAAAGAATCTCAGAAGTCTCAGCATTGAGTTTGCAAGAGTTGGGCAGGTCAGTTGAAGACAGGACATTTTGCAGGGCATTCATTCACAGTGTTGCTCTAAGTTGGAGATAACCTGATTGCACTTGTGAAAGGGACCTCGGGGTGCTGGTCGACTACAGGCTTCACATGAGCTGGCAGTGTGACACAGCAGGGCAAACGCCTCCCTAGGACGCATAGCCAGAAGTGTGGCTTCTAGTTCGAGACAGGTGTTCCTACCACTCTGTGCAACTCTGGTGCACCCGCAACTGGAGTCCTGTGTTCAGTTCTGGGCCCCTCATTACAAGAGGGATGGAGCAAGGTTCAAATCAGTGCAGTGAAGGGCCACTAAGATGGTGGCTGATTTGCAGGGGAAGCCATATGAGGAGAGACTGAGGGAGCTGAGTCTTTTCAGCCTTGAGAGGAGACTCTGAGGAGACCTGTTAGCAACATACAGGTATGTGAGGGGATGCCACACAGAGATGGGTCGACACCTGTTTTCCTCTGCAGAGGAGGGCAGGACGCGCTCCAACAGAGCAAAGCTCAGGGAACCAAGATGAAGGGTGGATGCCAGGAAGTACTTCCTGTTAGGATCCCGAGGGCATGGAATGGGCCTCCACGGGAGGTGGTTGAAGCCCCATTGGTGAGCGTGTTTAAGGATAGGCTGGACATGCACATGGAGGGCATGTCGTGAGTGGAGCTGGCTGTGGGCATTGTTTTGCGTTCCATGCCTTTGGGTAAATTCTTGTTAGGGTTTGGACCTATTCAGTCTCTGCAACTTGGAATAGTTCTTTTGGTAGCCGATCTACCTCAAGTGCTTTTCCCCCTCTTCCAAGCATTTTCAGGGCAGCTTTCATTTCACTAATATTGCAGGTTGTTTCTCATAAGATTGCTCTTCCTCTCTGAAGAAGTCTGTCATCTT
The DNA here is from genome assembly GCF_004798865.1 of Varanus komodoensis. Lineage (NCBI taxonomy): Eukaryota > Metazoa > Chordata > Lepidosauria > Squamata > Varanidae > Varanus > Varanus komodoensis. The sequence goes on from NW_025335321.1 coordinate 591,390, forward strand.
TTTATATCTTTCATATTTTGTCCCATCTTCTATTTATTCTCTCCTGGTAAGATAGTATGTCCCTCTGTTTGTCTTTTCACATCTGTAATTGAGGTTTGAATTCTGGAAGAGGTCTCCTGTTTTTCCTCTTTTGTTGTTCTCTTCTATTTCTTTGCATTGGAATAGTTCTTTGTGTCTATGTGATAGTCACTGTAAATTTTCATTCAAGATTCTGACACTTTTTCAATCACCTTTTACTTCTGCTTCTCACCTGTGCTTAGCAACTGTAAGTATTTCCTCTGTCTAGTTTTTTCTTTCTGTTTGCTACATAAAATGTCTCTGGACATTCCTTCCTGTTGCCTCGGGCTTCAGTCCACAGTTCCTCCGGCTTTCAGTAAGTTGAACTCAGTAATGCACATCTATTATTTGTGTGGACTTTAAATTCCTCGGGATTTTATTGAAGTTGAATGTTGGTACTATGCTTCTCACTGGAGAAGGAAATGGCAACCCACTCCAGTATCTTTGCCATGAAAAGTCCAAAAGTACCAAAAGGCAAAAAGATATGACGCCGGAAGATGAGCCCCTCAGGTCAGAAGGTGTCCAATATGCTACTGGGGAAGAGCAAAGGGCTAATACTAGTAGCGCCAGAAAGAATGAAGCGACTGGGTCAAAGCTGAAAGGACACTCAGTTGCAGATGTATCTGGTGGTGAAAGGAGAGTCCGATGCTGCAAAGATCTATACTCCAAAGGAACCTGGAATGTAAGATCCATGAATCAAGGCAAGCTGGATGTGGTTGAACAAGAGATGACAAGACTGAACATTGACATCTTAGGAATCAGTGAACTAAAATGGACAGGAATGGGTGAATTTAATTCAGATGACCATCATGTATACTACTGTGGGCAAGAATCCCTCAGAAGAAATGGAGTAGCCTTCATAGTCAATAAAAGAGTAGGAAAAGCAGTACTGGGATACAATCTCCAAAATGACAGAATGATCTCAGTTCGAATCCAAGGCAAACCATTCAACATCACAGTACTGCTTTTCCTACTCTTTTATTGACTATGAAGGCTACTCCA
>NW_025335321.1:592548-594251 GCF_004798865.1 Varanus komodoensis
CAAGGCAAGCTGGATGTGGTTGAACAAGAGATGACAAGACTGAACATTGACATCTTAGGAATCAGTGAACTAAAATGGACAGGAATGGGTGAATTTAATTCAGATGACCATCATGTATACTACTGTGGGCAAGAATCCCTCAGAAGAAATGGAGTAGCCTTCATAGTCAATAAAAGAGTAGGAAAAGCAGTACTGGGATACAATCTCCAAAATGACAGAATGATCTCAGTTCGAATCCAAGGCAAACCATTCAACATCACAGCAGTCCACGTCTATGACCCAGTCACTGGTGCTGAAGAGGCTGAAGTTGACCAGTTCTATGAAGGCCTACAATACCTTCTAGAATTAACACCAAAAAATGATGTCCTTTCATCATGGCGGATTGGAATACTAAAGTAGGAAGCCAAAAGAGAACTGGAATAACAGGCAAGTTTGGCCTTGGAGTACAAAATGAAGCAGGGCACAGGCTGGTAGAATTTTGTCAAGAGAATACGATGGTCATAGCAAACACTCTTTTCCAACAACCCAAGAGACGACTCTACACATGGACATCACCAGACGGTCAACACAGAAATCAGATTGACTATGTGCTCTGCAGCCAAAGATGGAGAAGCTCTATACAGTCAGTAAAAACTAGACCAGGAGCTGACTGTGACTCACATCATGAGCTTCTCTTTGCAAAATTTAGGCTTAAATTGAAGAAATAAGGGAAAAGCACTAGGCCACTCAGGTATGACCTGAATCATATTCCTGATGAATACACAGTAGAGGTGACAAATAGATTCAAGGAATTAGATCTGATAGACAGAATGCCTGAAGTACTACGGATGGAGGTTTGCAACATTGTACAAGAGGCAGCAACTAAAACCATCCCAAAGAAAAAGAAATGCAAGAAAGCAAAATGGCTGTCTGAGGAAGCTTCACAAATAGCTGAGGAAAGAAAGGAAGTGAAAGGCAAGGGAGAAAGAGAAACATACACCCAATTGAATGCAGAATTCCAGAGAATAGCTAGAAGAGATAAGAATGCCTTCTTCAATGAAGATTACAAAGAAATAGAAGAAAACAATAGAATAGGGATGACCAGAGACCTCTTCAAGAAAATTATCTTCCAAGATATGCCAGCAAATTTGGAAAACTCAGCAGTGTCCACATTATTGGAAAAGGTCAGTTTACATTCCAGTCCCAAAGAAGGGCAATGCCAAAGAATGTTCAAACTACCGCACCATTGCACTCATTTCACATGCTAGCAAAGTTATGCTCAAAATCCTACAAGCTAGGCTCCAGCAATCTGTGGACCGAGAACTACCAGAAGTACAGGCAGAATTATAAAGAGGCAGAAGAACAAGAGATCAAATTGCCAACATACCCTGAATCATGCAGAAAGCTAGGGAGTTCCAGAAAAACATCCACTTCTGCTTCATTGATTATGCCAAAGCCTTTGATTGTGTGGATCACAACAAATTGTGACTGACAAGTGCTTAAAGAGATGGGAGTACCAGACCATCTTATTTGTCTCTTGAGAAACCTATATGCGGATCAAGAAGCAACAGTGAGAACTGGACACGGAACCACTGATTGGTTCAAAACTGAGAAAGGAGTTCGGCAAGGCTGTATACTGTCCCCCTGCCTATTTAACTTATATGCAGAGCACATCATGAGAAAGGCGGGGCTGGATGAATCACCAGTTGGAATTAAGATTGCTG